>NC_059471.1:39057423-39301725 GCF_018139145.2 Gymnogyps californianus
TCCTTCAGGTCCAAAATAAAATTTAAAAAAAAAAGTGTCTATCATTATAACAAAACTTAATAAAGTCACAAAGAGGAATATGGCCATTGTGGTTTGTAATAATTGTCAAGGCTCTGAGGACACCAACAGCCCTGCCTGTCCCTGCCCAGCCTCCATGGGGCTCCCCCCACCCTGCTCACGGCCCAGGACCCCATTTCAGCCCCCTGGGGCCATCAGCTCCTGCCCCAGCAACATGGCAGCATGGCCGGTCGCTGGCTCCCCATGGCCCTGCCCTACCCGGCCATGGACGCCACCGAGCTGGGCCCACCCATGAGTCCATGTCCCAACCTGGCCTCCGCCTGTCCCTGTCCCCATGGAGGTGCCCGATGCCCGGGGATGGGGCTGTGCCTGGTGCCCTGCTCCTGGCTGGGGCGGTGGGATGGGCCCTGGCTGCCAGGCCCTGCCCTGATGGACCCCATGGGATTCCCCCTTGTGTCCCTGGCCCTCACTGTGCCCTTAGATAAATACAAGCCTTAGTGTATTCAATAATACAAACAAGGAGTGTGTCAAGGCAGCAAAAATCACCAGTCTATCATACACTTACTTACATCCATACATTTGTGTTTTAGGAGTTCCCCCCTGGAAGGACAGTTTTGAATTGTCCATGTTCTTTTTGACATCTAAGGTTAGAGTAGGCATTTGGGTTAGGAAGTAGGACTGGACTTAGAACCTTTATGGTGCATCAGATATGTTGTGAAAATTTTTCGTAGAATTTGGAATCCAGTTATCAATCACTAAAGCATCTGCATGATTGCGGATCTATGTATATACTACATCCTTATGACTTCATGGAATTGCTCATGAAGCTTGAAAGCTGTGAAGGCATCTCCTCAGTTTACACTGAAGGTTTCTTCAGTAAACTGGCTGACTAGTTAAAAAATTACAGAAAAGCACTAAATGCTGACTTTGTTGCCTTCATCCCATATAAACTGCGTATGCTGCATCTTCTGACAACGTCTGCATCCGTGTCCTTAAAAGGTTTTAGTAAGGGAATGAATCGTGCTTGTTCCTCTACCAAAAGGCACTATGCTTTGCATATTTACCTCATATGAGAACCTGTTCTGACTTATAACTCCTGATCAATTTTAGCACACTGCCAACTGAGTCTTCAGTCACCCAATTCAGAAATTGGGTTAATTTCAGAAGCAGAACACAGATACCAAAATCCCCAACTAAGCATCAGTAGTTCTTCAGTGTCTCCATTTAAATTTAGCAACAGAAAGTAGATACTAGGTTGAAGTGTATATAAAGACCTCTGGCTCAGTGTTTCTACCTTGGAAGTGGCTGTTTCTTGCCTGATGGGATTTAGCATGATTTAAAAAATAAGCCTTCCCTTAGAAATATGCAAATTGATTTCTTCCCTAGCTCCCAAATTTTTCAAATGAAGTCCTTGCTTTCTAGTTAGAATTCTCACCAAAAAAAAAAAAAAAAACCAAAACAAAACCCAAAAAGAACAAAAAGAAAAAAACCAAAACAACCACAAAACAAAATAAAGGGAAACTGCAAAATATCTAGCCATTTGGGCCTTAGGATACTTTTTTTGGAAGCAGAATATGACAGTTCAAAACCTCCTAAGAACAAGTTTGAATGCAAAGGCATACAATAGGCTATAACATTTTTAAAGTGTACATGCTTCTTTGTGTAGATAAAAAAGGTGATGTCTTTGAAATTACTGAAAATAATAAAAATCTTATTCCCTGTGTCTTCCAGTTGTCTCGTCTTGGCATGTTCTTCTCTTAAAGGGTTTGTACCTTTCAGAATGGCTTTCAAGTAAATATATGATAGATATCTTTGTCAAAAAAAGCAGCTTGATTCCATGTTCCAGTTACTATAGGTCAGCATCTATGGTCCCTGGATGCCTGGGACCATAAGGGCTCTCTCAGCAGTCCCAGGGAACAGATTGGCTATATAAACAGCACCAAACCAGCACACACAGAAAAAGAGAAACCCTGCTGCTTCATTATTTTTCCTGCAGCTGTATGGGCTGTCTTGTGCCTCAGTTATAGTTTTATAGGGAGTAATCATATTGAGAACACCTGGGGTGATATGTAATTACAGCATGATTGTGTGGAAAAATGTGGGTCTATTCAAATTTCTCAGGGGCTATAGACAGCTGGTTCCTTTTAATTCTTACAACAGCATGTGTTCTGTAACAGCTGGAGATGCGTTTTTCTATTCAGCCTCATTTGATGGATTGATCATGAGGCAGGTGATCAGCAATTTCTAAACTGTAATCCAAACTCTGCCACTAACTTGCTGCTAGCCTTGGGCAAACCACTTAGGGTCAGATCCAGCTGAAGTATTTAAATACCTAAAGAATGACCTAGGTAGAATATAGACATTTGTGTCCAGAACTGCAGTTTTGAAATCCAAGTTAATGCTGTCTAGCTTCAGAAACATCCCAGTACAGAAACTATGGGGGATTGCTGTTTTGTTATAATTCTGTCTTAAAGTTCTAGAGATAATTATTCATAGTTTATCTGCAATCTTCAATTCTTTCCTCATATTTAAAGATGATCAGCAGACCAAAAAGAATGCTGGACTTGCTGAGATATCAATCCCATTGAACTCCTGAATTCTAACACTCCAACAGAAAAAAAAAATTACTTGAACAATGCAGTGATACTATTGGTTTCTTTTGAAATACGACTACAGGAGAAACCTATTTTAAACCATTTTTATCCATAATCAGTTCTCTTTTCTGCCTGGGAGAATGGAGTTGCATATCTTCCTTTCCTTTCGCTTCCCTCCCCCCTCTGAAAAAGCAAAGGCATGGCCTCTCCATCAGATTATAGGCTTACTGAAAATAATTCAAGATTTTCCAATCCACAGAGCAAGAAAAATTGAATATGATTAGAACATAATAGTTTTTCTTTTTAATGAGAACCCCAGACTCTCTTCTTTGACAGCAAAAATTGCATATTTATCTTATTCAATGACTACTTAATATCAAAAGCCTGAATATAGTCATCAAAACCTAATATCTCTTCTTCCCAGTGCATGCTTGAATCACTTCAGCTATTAAATCACATTATCACAGGTCTAGTAAGTATTGATTTTTTTCTAATTTTTATACTGTGAACAGATTTTACAGAAAGGGAGAATATTGTCTTCCTGTTCTTCCTCCATCATGGGAAATGAGAGCTTGAACCTATGTTGGATAAAGAAGACAATGAACTGGATGTTTTTCACCGTGTATTTTAAAGGAAGTCTAGGAGCTGAGCAACACAGCATGTAGCTGCAGGTTTATAACCCTAGCAGTACAATCCAGAGACCTGTTTCACAAGAATGAGGTTGTATGTTGCATTGTTTATCTTCTAGAGAGTAAAGTCATTTAGGGAAAGGTCCAAAAATCCCACATAAGCATGCAAAGTGCCATTTAGTTTACATTTATGTGCACAGAGCAAACAAAATAGTTCACAAAATAGTTCACAACACAAAGAAAAAATGAACAAAAGAAAACAACAACAAAACACTGAATAGCAGCTGCCCCCTAAAGGCCTAAACGCCTTGGGGTATGGGGTTGCTCTATCTTTTTTACAACACTATCCTAGAGGTGTTGCCATTTCAGCAGGGCTGAACATGTTGATGCCTATTTTATGCTTAAGTGGTTTAGGATTTAAAAAATTAGGTATCAGTATGTTCATATTCCATTGAGATCATAATCCAGCATATGTGTTCACCCAACAGGGTACACCCAAATCACAGGAAAAACAAATCAAGTGTAAGGTATAACAGCCAGAGACATTTTCTGCATAAAATTCAGCTGCAGAGGAGCAGGTGATACTGCTCACTAAAATGTGGGATTTGCTCCAGAGACTGTCCAGGAGACAGAGGACTTGGATTGAATGGTTGTTTCAATGGAAAGGATTTCAAACATAGCTGAGGGAAGCGGAGGTGGGAGTGAGAGCTGACTACTCCTTCTATTGAAGCAGTACAAGACCTCAAAAGCTTAAAGGCAGATAAATCTTCTGTAAAGACCAGGGACACAAGTACTTACTGTGGAAAAAGGAGGCCTTTGTCCTTGCCTCTGCACTGCCATTTTACATTCCAAGGGGACTTTCTACAACTGCTGAGTGGTATTTGCCACATTACCAACTTTACCTAGTTTTTATCCAGGCCTTTTTTTTCCCCCCATCAAACATTTAAACATCTCAGCTAAACATGGTGAAGTCACAAAGTGAATGTTTTACCTTGAAGCCTGATAGTGTCACTTTATTCCCAAAAGTATTCAGATTGTTCTCTTTCACCTAAGACAATGCTTAGTGATGAACAAAAGTTGTGGGGTTTTGTTTGTTGTTTGCTTGCTTGCACTTCCACGAGGCAACATCCTCGCTTAAAATTTAACTCTGTGTTAGAAACTAAGAATGGACACCTTTACCCAGAAAGTCTACACTGAGAAAAGTTTTGGGATATTCAACTATCAATGTCTAATGTTACTAGAGTGTCATGTTTTGTTATTACCATATATGCTAACCAGCATATATATATAAAAATCTAGGATTTTTGGTAAAACTATGTTGACAATGATAATTACTAGGGTAATACAATTAAAGTAAATGTCATCTTTGTTATTTTGCAATGCTACACAGTTGCTTCACATTAGTTTTTGGAGGGTTTTTTTTAGTTTTCACAATCAATCAAAATAATACTTGTTGTTTTAATGAGTGTCTTTTCAGGTCTCCACAGAACTCATCAATTACATCAGTATCATTTGCTGCTGAAGTAGGGTAAACCTTTATGATTGACACATCAGCTAGGTTTGTTTGAAAGTGAATTGCAATGATCATGATGCTTATGAATTTGTGTACAAACACACGTATGCTTGGATGTGATAAATAGTTGCATTCCAGAAAGCAAAACAACTACTACCATCACACCATGGCCTCAGGATGCTCCACAGAGCTGGCTTTTTGGTCTTTACATCTTTCCAGTTCTTTGACGACTACAGAAAGTTTCTGTCCATACACACTCTTGAGCATCTAGGTTGATATGATTATGTGTGAACAGATAGTTCACGTTGATGAAAACTCAGTAACAACAGTGATATTTTCTTGAAACAGTCCTCTAAAGGAAATGGTTTTGAAACGGTCTTCTGAAAGAAAGAAATAGAATGCAAAGAACCCCCACCATTACTTCTTCAAATGAAGTTATGCCTTGATTCAGCTTTGTGTTTCCAGTTAAAGTATGCATGCCTTCTGAATAACTTAAAGAAAATTATTCTTCTCTTAGATGTTCAGAATTTGTCCCCACACTATTTTCTGTTGGACATTTGGATGGCTAGCCCAAGTTCAGTCAATAGGATATTCCCTATCACTTCATCCATTTATCCCTCTAAACTGAAAATAAAGAAATCCAAAGCATCTCGGAGCATTAAGCATGTGCATTAAGGTATTGTATTTAAATCAATATTAAAACAAAACCGAATATCTTAACAAAATTTGTTGGCTGAGTTTCAGACTGAAAAGACTTTTCAGGGTTGAGTTCTACATCGATTAGTATGGTTCTATAATATTTAGTAAAATTAACGGTGACATTCACACAAAGAGAAGAATTGTACTTTATTAGTAGTCTAATATCACTATTTGGAACATGAAATTAATTTTGCAAACACCTCTGTAAATTACATCTTCAGTTGTTATTAAACTTTTAAAATATTATTTGTTAAGGAGAAATTAAAAAAAAATTGTTTAAATGTCATTTAACAAGAACAGTTTTCTTCGATTAGGAGTTATGTGTAGACATATAGAAGTTCACATTAGTCACCTCTTTAGAGAGACTTTTTACTTAAAGGTAAGTAAATATATTTTTATGCTAATATAGATATTATTAGTGGTGGTATGATTACCACCGAATCTGAAAAAAAAAAAAAAACAAAAAACCTATTTAAATGAATCTTTAAAATTTTCAACTTCTTCTGAATGCTTCAATGATTATAATTTTTAAAAATTAAAATATTTGAAAGATTTTCATAGTTTTCTACATTCTTATGATTTTAGCTTTTCTTATCAAAAGCACTTTTGTATAATTTGAAATGCTGCAATTGATGCTCTTTGTATGAATTTTTTGGTGTTTTATAGATACGTATGTTTCAGTGTTCATGAATAAAAGGCCATACAACAGAAATTGGAGTTGAAGAATAGAAATCCAATTATAATATATTCAGATGAAAATTATTATGAAGGTAGAGATATAGAAGCATATTCTTTAAAAGTAAATTGACAGAAATAATGACACTGCTCTAGTATTGAATTGTTTATCAGATTATCAATTGTGTTGCAACCATAGTTTCATTGCAGGTAAGATTGAGATGGATTTCTAGATGAAGATAAGGGTTAACATTTATTTTGGCAAAAAATACATTTATATGGGGGTTTTGTTTGGTTGGTTTTTTGTATTTTAGCAGAAAACTTTGAGGCTGAAAGCTGGTCTGCTTTAGTCTCTGTCTTATAAACTCCTAATCATGGAATTTTTTTAAATACCTTGTGAGAAATCTTGGTGACAGCTGATAGGGAAATTTGTGAATCTTCTGAAGGTGCATTTCTTTACCTAAAATGTTAATTCTACTGAGATAATTATTTCTCAGTTGCTTTGGGTCTTTAGTTTGAAACTAGGGAATCTGAGTCTAGGTAATTGAGGATTCTCAGAAACAAAAAGTACAAACCAAAGAACATCACCTTTTCTCCTGCATCTATTAATGATGCATCTTTTTTTATTATTGTAAGGCCAAAAGAAACCAAATTGTTATTGCCTTCAGACTGGGTTGTTGTCACTTACTATTCATACATGTATTGAGTAACTTTTTCTTGTACAGCAGTTCTATTCCTACAAAATTTTTTTGTTATTTCTGATCATTGACTTTGACTTTTCAAGTTAGCATTGGAACAGTTTCATGGTCAAACTATATTAGTGACTATGATCAGAAAATTTTCTTTAATTAATATATCCAAGGGAGGTCAAATCAAATGCAGATGACACTTAGTCAGCTGTGGCTCAATTTTCCAGAGATACAGAAAGTAACAAAGCATCTTGTAATTTTCAAGCACTTAGTGAGATAACCCCAAATTTAGAGATCCTAAATGTAAAAGCCCAAATATGAAACCTGTTTGCTATCTGGTGTATTTGGTTTACATGCAAAATGGATATTTACTACTGTGTTTTAAGTGATATATGCAAAAAATAGATCTGTTTCAAAGATCAGTACTGTCACCAGTAGCCCCCTGTATATCCAACACATATTCACATAATGGTATAATAAGCATTAAGAAAATAACAGAGAAAATTTAACTAAAGTATAATCATCCTTAATTGCAGATAGAAGACTATAAAGGCTAGACTAAAAGCTGAATAAAAAATCATATTGTATCAGTTAAAATTGCCTGAAAAGTGGTTAGATAATGAGGATTTATTTAGTAATTCAGTAATTTATGAAATCGGAGGTGTGGTAGGATTACATTAAGAATTGATTCACTCAGTAACTATGTCATCATGGAGTTAACAAGGTAAAGTGCTCATAGCTCATGGGTCGCTGTTGCTTAGTAGGTAATTTAAACCTTTAAACATTAAAATATTCTGCTGTTTTCTTCAGAGATAAAATTAATCACAAAAGTTCTTTGTTCAAAGTTGTAGAGGAATTTGACACGGTTTCACATCAAGGCAAAAGTCAAGCTGGAATGAAGAATGAATCTCATACAATATGAAATATTTACAGCCTCAGAGATCGTTATTCTGATTTTAACCTCATTTTATCAGTAATGTTCTTCTAATCAGAAACAGACACACATTTGTCACAGTGAGACTCATAATTACATCTAGTGGTTCAAAAACTCAGTTTGAAAGGTAGAAACTAAAATGAGAGAAGACAGAAAAGAAATAATGCCCTGTACAAAGTGTTGGTAGGAATCTGACTTGGCATTGTAATCTGGAATGTCCAGTATATTTCAGATGAATGTCCAGATGAACTTCATTCATCTTTGGAAAGCAGGCCAACATAGAAATCTCTGATCTCCTGAATAGCAGTTTCAGTTAGACTAACATATTTTATTATTTTTTTGAAAAGTGAAAAGTGTCTCCAGTTTTACTGATATTTAGCGTCGTAGTTTTACGCTCTATAAAAGCACTTCTGATATTGAGGGATTTTTTTACCTGTGCTTATTTTTAGAGGAACATTTCTACTGCTAAAGTGTGACTGGCAAAATTGTTTCTTACTGTGCATAAAATGGAAGGTCAACCAGTAAAAAAAAATCCGTCTTTTATTTCACCATAAGAAACAATACATTTATTCTGGAAACTTCACTGCCGTTCCTGATTGGAAGACTGGAAGACCATTGAGGAGTCAGTGATTCACATAACAGTTGACCTGAATAGGCCCAATTCTGTGCTGTGCCGGGCTGCACATACAGCCTGGCCTTCAGGCCTGTGTGGTCTTGCAAAAATCCTTTGGCCACAGGATAAATTTAGCCAGTTGATAATAACAGAGGTACCCGCAGGCAGCTCCCAGTTGGTAGCTACCAGCTACCAGCAATTACGTCATCTGCATCTCCTTGCCTTTATCTAAAAGAAGTTCACATGTGAACATCCTTTTTTTTTGACAGAATAAATAATGAATAGAGTTGTTTTCGTTTAAGAAAATTGTATAATGACTCAAATGACCAAAATGGGCAAACCTTTCCACAGACAGGATCTGCATGGTGTGCTGTGCCCTGATAGGAAGCCCATTTGATGCTGCACAGCTCAGGGTTCCCAGCATCTTAAAGGTCGTAAGATTATCTATGCTATCCTCTCCTTCTTTATAGTGTTAGCTCTAATATGTAGCATTTTAAATGGTACTTTACAAAGTCTGAGTGCTTTTCTTACTGGGATCATAGCAAACCAGCACCTCCTGGTACAGAATAGCAATGCAGATAAATTCTAATAAATTCTCATCAAAGCTAATAGACTGCCTGTCCTGGTTTCAGCTGGGATGGAGTTAATTTTCTTCTTAGAAGCTGGTACAGTGCTGTGTTTTGGATTTAGTGTGAGAATAATGTTGATAACACGCTGAAGTTTTAGTTGTTGCTAAGTAGCGCTTATCTCAAGCGAAGGAATTTTCAGTTTCCCATGCTCTGCCAGCAAGCAGGTGTACAAGAAACTGGGAGGGAACATAGCCAGGACAGCTAACTCGAACTAGCCAAAGGGATATTCCATATCATAGAATGTCATGCCCAGTATATAAATGGAGGGGAGTTGGCCAGGAGGGGTGGATCACTGCTCGGGCATCGGTCAGCAGGTGGTGAGCAATTGCATTGTGCATCACTGGTTTTTTTCCTTTTTTTTTCTCCCGCCCCCTTTCTTTTTTTGTTATGTTCCTTTTCATTACTATTATTATTATAATTATTATTATATTTCATTATTATTACTGTTAGTATTATATTTTACTTTAGTTATTAAAGCATTCTTATCTCAACCCACAAGTTTTACCTTCTTTCCTGATTCTCCTCTCCATCCCACTGGGAGCGGGGTGGGTAGTGAGGGAGTAGCTGCGTGGTGCTTGGCTGCTGGCTGGGGTTAAACCACAACACTGCCAATGGTTTCAGAGTGAGATAGTTCATAGCAAGGGTAACCATCTATATTTTTATACCTACCACAAACAGATGCTTTGATCTTGATTTACAGACCATAGTAAATATAAAATAATGTAATTTCTTTTCTTATTTCTGTTGTTGCCAAGTACCTTTTTTTTTAGGTTTGCAATTATGCACGTAACTAAAATTATTACAAACTCAAACTTGAAGCTATGAACATTATAATTGTGCAAATGAAGCTTGTGGAAGTAACATTTACACCTTCTTAATAATGTTGTAAAAGTAGCAATTAGTAAAGGAGTGATCTCCAAAGTGAGACAATGAAAACATTCACTGAAAACATCAAAATTTATCTAACAATTATTTTCAACACTTTCCCAGTAACATTTGGAACAACTGCATTGTAGGACAATCTCACTGTTAGGTCTCTGAGGTTGGTTAGCCATTGGCAGTTACACATGTAAATTATATCCTCAGAGGATCTCTTTGAAAATTAGGGTTTTCTCCAGTTGAAATTCTTAGTACAAAACCGGATGTCAGTTACACATGGCCAGTTTCCAATGTCTTCATGCCTAGTGTCTCCCATTTGCAGCTTCTGAGACTACAAACCCATCTAATCTATGGAAATCTCTACCTGTGAGGACCTGCATGTAATTTAACCTTTTTTTGGTATGGATCAATGTGTCATGGATCAGATACAAGTGGGTTTTGGCTGGTAATACTCAACATAATCTACATGGGAAGCAGATCATTAGTGGTTAAGAAACTCTTTTAATTTCTTCATGAATATCACAACAATCCCTAGTAATGTGATTGAATGCATCTACAAGATTGAATGCATCTACAAAATTGAATGCATACCTAAAATTAGACCTTCCATCACTAACACTATTTTCAAATTATGTTGGCATTCTATGATAGGATGCTTTCTTAGACTCAAAAACAGGGTACTCGCATGCAAACAGGTTATTAACATGGGTCCCTGGAAGTTCCTAACTGTCAAGCCACTGGTTGTGATTGTTTGAGACAGCACTGGTTAGCACAGATGAAAAGTATTTTCTAAGAGTTGAACAGCATAGAGGATCATGTTCCAGTGCCCAGAAACTTTCTGTGGCACTGTTATTTTTAGTATAGGCATAGCCTAAGCAGCCAGGTGCAGATTGGCTTTGACACAAAAGCCAAATAAGTGCATTGCAGTGGGACTTGTATTTCAAGAGTAGTATCTGCAGTCACTCAAGAATTTAAGGAGCTGTTTGGTCAGCTGTGTGAATTCTTTTTATTGCAAGTCAGTCATCTTGTTTTTTCCTTCCCAGCACATTTTTTAAAATTTATTTATTTATTGCATAAACATGACCTTATAGAGGCCTTCCTTCCCTTAATGTATTCCTACAATATGTAAAAGATCTCTGGGATCTAGCTTTTATATCAATGACTTTCTGCTGCAAAGAGGTTACACTTGTTTGCATTCCTTGCCACACATGCATGGCTGCTAGCATACTTTTCTCTGCATCACTGATTTTAAACTCAGCTTTCCCAACTTGCTCTTACATTTTACCTAGTTTAGAATAAATTACTATTTTTTTGAGTTTACATCTTTAATATGTATTGTTAATGAGTATTCTGACATTTTAATGTATTTTGGTATATTCTACATGGTTGAATCCATACCCATAGCTTTACCTCTAGGAAGCTGGGAGCAGAGTGTGACACAGAGGATCCCACTCATTTATTCGTGAGCAATATTTCCTTCTCATTCTTCTCTTGAGTGATTAAGTAAAGATTATTCTGCCTTTTGCAGCAAAATTTACTAACGTGTTGTGCTCTAGCAGAGACAACAGGGACAAGGAGAGCCACTTACACTGCTGTTAAACAGTTTCAAAAAACAAGAGCAAAGCACACTACAGATGCAGACAGCTGCTCCAAAAGAACGAAACCAAGCTGTGATTTCCAAAGTATTTGGATATTCAGAGGATCCTGTTACTTTGTAAAACACTTAAAAATCTACTCATGAGTACTGCTGTATGTTTGATATCACTGTAAATTCTGCTTCTGTTGCTACCACTACTTCTGCCATGTGAAAATAGGAAAAACTTTTATATCTTTTCTGATCTGTCTGTACCACAGGGTATAAATGCAATAGACAAGATGCTTTGGTAGTCAAAATTAACAGGAAAAACAACAGGCTGATTTTTTTAAAATGTTGAGCAACTTCAGAGCTTTTACTAACCTCAGTGGGAGCTGAACTTTTTGGAAACCAGAGCACATATTTAGGCACTTTATATTTAGGCCTTTCTTCTCTAACCCCTCTGGATAGTCTGTCTTTGCACTTGTATCTACAGTACTTACTCTTTTTGCAATTCCCATCACTGTGACTTAGAGAAATAAAGCTGGCTTTTTTTTCCTTTCTTTTCTTTTTTTTTTTCTCACTTTCCTCCTTGCTTGTGATGTGTATGATTGCATTGTAGGAGGTTTGGCTGCCTAAACTTATTTTTACCCTACAGGTGACCTTCTACAAGTATTTCAGCCACAACACAATTATTTCTTTTCAAATCTGTATTGCACTGATAGAAATGGAAATGGTTTCAACTCAATTCTACTGTAGAATAAGAAGCCAAGACAGAACTGCATTACTCAGCAAATCTCAGTTCCATGAAAAGGCTTATTGAACAGCTAGTGAAGCAGAGACTAGGTTAAATAACTCACTGTCAGGTACCAGCTGTCATAAAAGATTAGACACAGTCATTGAGCACATAGAACTGTTAATTTGATTCAGTATTTGTATTCCTTTCTGCTATAAGATTCAAATGTTTCCACTTCAGCTAGCACTGAATGGACAGATTTCTCTTTATGGACTACTCTATAATCATTAGAAGGAAGAGGGTAATATAGACTATTGCCTTACATCATGGGGGGGGGGGGGGGGGGGGGGGGAGGGGGGGGGGGGGAGGAAGCTCCAAAAGACTTCTTGCTGATTGAAGATATTAGTTATTTTGTTTACTACGATAATATTTGCTACATTATTATACAAAAAACAGTTTCACATACAGGTAAGAATATGCCATAAACCTTCTATTTCAAAGTCTCAGACTACACACAGAAAGAATTTTAGTGTAGGTGTTAATGGACCATAACTTAAAAGGTGATAACAGACTCATAAATCCTAAAGTCAAACAGCTTTTATGCTAAGGAAATATTTTTGTTTGCATTTAAGCTTTCTTTTAAAATATGTTAACAGTTGAAAGCACCTATTAAAATCAAACAAAAGAATGGGTTAAAAAAGAGTTTCTTGTGTATATTGTTATTTCAGACATCAGTGGGAATTCCTTGTCCTACATTCAGTGGAATTGCTCGATACATTCAGTTATTTAATGACCATTGATTTACCAAGTCATAGGTCCTATGTGACAGAGGTAAATTTCAAGTATTTTCCACTCTGTGGGGCTATACTTAGGAAAATGCGAGCAAGATGTGTATTTGGATCTTCCCTTCGCAATAAACAACTCACAGAGGACAGATGATGTCCAGCATCTCTATTCATGGTTTTGTATATGGAATTGTTAGTTTATTTATTTATGTATTAGAAATAAGTATTAAAATAAATATTGATTTATTGCTTATGAATTAATCCTCAAAAAGAGAACCAGTGAAATGCCTTTGACCTGGTCTTTGTTATCTGACTAGTTGTCTACATAGTAGTAAAGCTCCTAGTTCTCAGAACTTGTCAAACTTAGGAGCTTTACTCCAGTTTGTAGAAAAGCTGAGAACCAAAAGTGCAGTATTACTCTTTTGCATTTGCAAGCTGAAAAACATCTTATTTTGCATAACTTGTCTGTCAGACTATTCCTTCATAGGGTAATCATATTTCCTTCATGAAAGCAAGGGAAGACAAAGCAAGGCAAGAAAATTCCTACTTCAGCTTTAAAATGCTGTCAGTAAACTGTTTAGTAGAATTACAAGGACTTTGTCTAGTGCAGAGAAGTTTAAACTACAATTAAAAAGTGTATAAACCCGAGGAACTGAGATCTAGTTTATTTGTCCAGTGAGCAGGTATGTGATAAGTTTACTGACCTTTTCCTTAATTAGGCAAGTTGATATGCTAATAAAAGATATCTCAGGCAAATGAAATGAGCATCAACATGTTTTTCTTCAAGATGTTAGTTCAGTAATCCTATAACCTCAATTGGGATTGACCCTGCTGTGTCAGAATGGGAATGCTAACATGAATAACCCTGCGTGAACCTACCAGCCTAGCAAAGGGAAGGCAATAAAAGAAATACAAAGGAGGAAATAAAATTCAGTCAAAGATACCTTAGAGGCATCAGTGAGTCACAGTGTTGTCATATCAATAGGCATTCTTCAGTAATAGAGTTTCTATAGAGATTGTCAAAAAGATCATAGCTGATTACAAGCACTGCAGTGTGAGTAGTAGCTTCTGTTTTCCTGTCGAGTGATCACCTGAAAGCACTGAATATTTCCTTGTTAAACAATTCCAAATATGTCAGTTTACATGCCTTCTCCAGTTTTGCTTTTGGCCTGCCTCACCAGAAAATCAAATGTTTTATCCATCAGTATGAGATGTTAAATAAAAATAATTTTCACATCCTTGCCAGATTAAAGAAAGGATATCTCCCCCATTCTTTGAAATCTAAACCAAAGAAATTAACAAAAATCATTTATCATATTTAGTGTAACTGAACTCTATCTAAAGATTTCTGTTAGTGTACAGGATAACTCAGGTACTGGCTACTTACATGCCATCATGTGAGTATCTTGAAGTTATCTTATTTTTTTTCCTTACTGAAACTTCATAAACTTTAGCTTACATGAAGTTAGCTTTATGTAATTTGGTTCATTATTCATCTACATCTGACTCTCTTGACAGTTCTTCTATGTCTTTTCCTTACATCGTAAATAATCACATGAAGTTGGCTTTGCTTGTGTATAAAGTGTGTTTATAGAACCTTTCTTTTACTTTTTTCTTTCTTTTTCCCAAGTCCATATTATTCCAATAAACACTGGAAAAAGTCCTTTTCACGAATAGTTCTTGCTATTTTTTTCTCCTCTGTTTATTGTTTAAAGTGACAGACTGAGGGGTAAATGTTAAATTAATAACATCCCCTAACTATAATGTAGTTCAAACATATTCCTCCCAAATTAAGCTAAACAGCTCAGAATTGGGTCAACAGTACATTCCTGAAGTAGAAAAATTACAGTAGAAAAGGTTAAAGTATAAAAATAGAATAAAACCTTTTACTGCGTTGAAATTGGAATTTGTATTTTTCTTTCAGAAGTGCCACATATTGCTAAAATTGGAATCACCACTAAGAATTTAGTCATGTTATACAACTTACACAGTCTGACAAAAATATTTCTTGGTTGTTTTTGATAAAACAAATGAGCATAATGTCCTGGATTACATATATAATATGCCCTTTTTGAAGCTTTGCAACTGAAACAAAGAAGTGTCAACAGTCATCTCCTTTTGTATTAATGTTCTTTCCTCCTCTTTGAAATAGAAGGTGAAATTTCTCTCCCTTATTTCTCATTGTATACATATAGAAATTTACTCAACTTCTTTAGAGTCTTCAGTGAAGGAAAGTTACATCTCAGATTTGTTTCTGTCGTTGTCCTCAGTTTAAGTTTTGATTTATTATCATGTTTATCTTTCCAGAAACCATTTTCTGTGGGTGTACAGAAAAATCTTTTTTAAAGTTCTACCATAGTAGTTCATTTCGTCTGCAGAAACAGCAGAATAACTCGGTTTGTAAAAACCTTGATATTTGAAAATAAGTGATCAAATGGAGATTTTTTTACTGCTACCAATACAATAAGCTGCAAACATGTTAAAAATAGAATTTTAGAATTAACTTTGTATTTAGCAATTACCTAACATCATGAAAAAATAAAATCTCCAAGTCACAAGAAGAGGATGAGTAAGACAAACTACCTCTGAATAATTCTGCTGGGAAGAGTGTTCTTTACTTTATATTCTCCTTTATCTGAGTAATCTACCAGCCTTGTTAATTGTTATTGACCATGGATCAACTGTGATCATCACACTTATGAGAAGATCAGGCACATTAGAAATATCACCAAATTCAGTAAGGCAATCAGTAAAATGATCTTTATCATTAATAAAGGGGCCCAAAAACCTTATTTTGGAGTATTCCTTTAGAAGAATTGGTGGCCGATATGGAGAGAGAGCGAGATGAATTCAGTAACAATAGTCCTATATTTTTCAAGCTTTCAAATAATCTCAGATTGTGATTCCAGCAGATTCTGTATTTATTCATACAGTCTAGAAATTCATAACATTATCTTTCCTAGCTCACAAGGGGGGTAAGAGTAAAGGGACATACCAGGTGGCAGAACTGACCATTATATTAGTCCATTCTCATGTTTCTCTTATAGATAATTTTTTTCAGGAAGAATTCAGATTTCAGATATATGTAGCAATTACCAGTCTGACCCAGTAGACATTGACTTGAATGATAATCATTTAACTAACCTCACTGGATCCTGGATCAGGAATTTAAACCATTCTGACTGTTTCTAATAGTATAACGGATGTTTCATCTGGGCAATTTATCTGGAAATGACTTTTTTAGACCTTAGTTTCAATTTAACCTGAGCACAAGGTAACCTCAGATTCAACAGAACCTGAATCATCCAGAATGTACCCACTGAATGTCCAACCACTTCATCCCAGTTTATTACTTTAATTACTACTTTAACCATGTGGGAATTGCTTCATGAATCAAGGCAGGAGCTCCAAAGCAAGAGTTGTCTCTCTCTCTCATCTTTGTATTCTTAAGTATTTGCTTCTGCTTGAAAGCCCCAAAGAATAAGCTGGCAGACAAAGGCTCATAATAAACATGCTTTCTCAGTTCTTCCTTCAAACAGAAAGACTAATAGAATTAGTAAGTGGAATATAGATGATTACGTACTCCAATATGCATAAATTATACTTTTAATATGAGCACAGCATACACAACATCATCTTATGAAATTATCCAGGCATATTACTGCACTGTAAGGAAGGATTGCTTCATCATTTTTCATTACCTTACCTTTCTGATACCTTAGAACTTGCTTTATTAGCTTAACTATGACATACCTGTTAATAACACTTATGTGACTGGAAAAAAAATTATATAGGAGTTATATTGTGCCAGAAAGCATATGATAAATAAGCAAGTAATTCTTTTCAGAAACACATTTGGAGAACTGCTTTGGTGAATTAAGTGCTGTATTTTCCTTTGAGGCTACAGCTGATAATTGGTTATCTCTAACATTTACTCTTTATAGTATTGTTTTAATTTATGGCAATCTCAATTAAATGACCCAAGATAAGATATATGTTGGATTCCAAATGAATTTAGCCTATGCAAATCCCATCTGCAACATTTTAACTGAATTTTAGAGAAATTGTCTTCATTCATATATAATTACCACCTTGTAGTATATTATCCCAGGCAGTACCATGATTTGGAAACTTTGCTTAAAACAATATTTGATCAATGTCATTAACAGAGCAAAGTCAGGATTTGAGACAAAGATTTTCAATGTAGAGATGCTTTCTGTTTATCTGTTAAATCTACAAGGAAGAATAATTAAAAGGAACAAATTCTCAAATGTGTCTATCTCATTCATTCAATGCAAAATTTACTATTAGTTACTTTGAAAAGAAAGAGTTAGAGCAGTTGGACCTTCTTGTAACAGGAAGGATTATATGTCTTGACATATATTTGTCATACTAAACTCATAGATGGGCAAGTAGGAGCAGTAAAAAGAAAAGGAATACAAACATTTATTCAATATCTGTACTAAAAACATAATAAGCATTCTGTTTTAAAGAAGAACAAAAAGAAAAAAAAGATTGCATTTAATTCATAAAAGTCAAAGTGTCTGGAAACATTAGATAAATCTTTAAGGCAATGTTGCCCTAAGTATAGAGCTAGTCTAAGCTTTACAGATTTAAATAATCAATATAATGCAGAAATTATCAAATATCACCAGAGTGTTTCTCCTTTCACCTGACTTCTCCAGTTGTTCTTTGTCTGTCCTTCCTTGACATTTTAAATTACCTTTATCTCTATATACAATGCTTACTATTTTTAAATGATGGAATTTGCATACTACATAAAAATACACTTTGTTACCCTTCAATTTTCTTTTTTATAAGAAATAATTGCATATCCAATAACATTTCTACAAAATTGTCTCTCCCTTTCACTTTCTTACTTTCTTATGTAGTATAACCAAATATAATGTTGGTACTCCCCTGACACGGGGTTAATACATTAGCATTTTCACTTGATTTCATCAAGTACATTGCTGCTTTAGAAAGTGACTCTGTGAAAGGAAGAAAAGGGAAGAAATTCACTGAGAATACATGTTTATTGTCTATGAAGGTTTTTTTATCCCATATTCTCCCATTTAAATAAATATTCGGATATTTTTCTCAGCCCTGCATACTCAGCCTGTGATTTGAGAATCAAGTTGGCTCCTTTCCATCTCATCTATTATCACCAATAATACAGCTTTTGCAGGCCAAATTAGTCCCTTGTTTGCACCTGTGCCCCCAATGACATCACTGGGTTTGCACAGCTGTAATTGCCTTGAATATAGTAAACAGCTCAGATGATGCACAAGGTGGAATTGGATCCACGTGTGAATCTCTTTTAGCTGTGTTGACTGTAAGGTCAACCAGAATAAAAAGCAGCAAAATCTACCCTTATGACTGGAGTTGGTAGATGTAATTTTTTCAGGAGCAGTTCTGTACTCTGATTGCTTGGAGCAGAAATGCATTTTGTTACACCGTTGGGATGGATAGAAAACAAAAGGAATACGATTTAGACTTTCTGCAGAAAACAAAATTTGAATTTACTATCTGAGTAGTGTTTTGTAGTTCAAATATAAAATCAGATCCATATTCAGTTTTTCCAGATGTGGGGAGTTCAGACATGTAGTAAAGAGAAAGCTGTCAATTATTACTCTAAGATTTCAAGATAGTTCCTGACTTAAATGGTTATAGTAAGGAGTAAAGTTTTACTCTTTAATCAGTGGGATTAAAAATAGTTTTAAACCCTTTAATCCACCAGATTTAACTTCTTGCTGTTATCCGTAACTTACGTTTTGTTGTGGGTTTTTTTAACCCAAACAGCAATCCTTACACTAAATCTAGGAATTGAAGGCCTGGGTGAAATATTTTAAAATTTCTGACTATTTATTAAGTGTAATCATGTCCAGGTATTCTCTACAGTGATGACGAATACAGCATACAGTACATAATATTCTTCCTTGCTGTATGTCAGAGAGCATAAACCCAGAAGGCCAAAAGCCCTTAATCTCTCAGGCAAACCTGTCCAGGTTGCAGATAAGGGCCTCTCAAACAGTTCCATGGTCCCAAAATACAATTCTTTTCAATCCAGCAAACTACTATCTAAATTAGCTTTTATAATTACATCACCTGCTGCAACGGGAAAAGTAGAGCCAGATCCCAGCCTTCTCATTCATTTTAGCAGAAATAGGTTCAGAAGCTTAGAGAACTGATGATATTTGAACGCCAGCTACATAAAACTATGTTTGAACAGTCTAATGTTTCCATTCTCTCTGGGCATAAAAATTACACTTTTTATAACAGACTTTTATTCCTTTGAACCTGTTTTCCCTTGATATCAGGTTGCAAAGTGCTATCCACCAAGGCATCTCTCCAATCGTTAAAGAAAGACCTTTTGTGATATTTTTAATTAGTTTTAACCTTCTTCACATCTTCAAGCATGGTTATGGACACTCATTGATTTTAATTACCATACTGATAGCTTACTGCTTTGCACTCCTTATTAAAATGACCCTCTAGCATTTCTTTTGAAAGAGTCCTCCACATAGGTGTTTTTTACTTTTAAAACACTGATTTGAATTTGTTTGGATTTTCTATGTTAAAAAGTTGAGCATTGTAAGAAAACTTCATATGTTTATCAATTTGCATAAACACTGGAATTTTGAAAACAAGGAACTTTATAAAATGTCTTATTCTGAGTACTTATTTTGAGGGGTTTTTGGGAGGAGGAGAGTGTTTGCATGTTTGTCACATAAATGTGAAGCTTGTAAATTCATTACATCCATGAAAAGAAGCAGAAATCTGTTACCAGCAGCAGTGTCCAACATTAATTCTCATTTGCTCAGCTTCTAGCTAATCTCACTAGGGTGTTTATCACCTAGAAACCAAATTTGTATACAGTAATACCCCTTATAAAGCACTTCTCATTAAAGTTGTATGCACCTTCTGTTCCAAAGAGAAGGAATTTTCCAGCTGACCGCCAGAACTAAATCATATATTTTCCCAGTTTTTCAAATACCCACATTTCAGTGCTATAAACCCTCAGTCTCTGCTGTTAGTTTTCTACATAAAGATGTGTAGTATTTAGGCAGCATAACACATTTTAATACCAGTGTGGTATTCTTGTTTCTTCTCCTTCTCTCTTTCTTGTCTGGGTCATACAAACTCTATAAATTCCCTACTTTATTATTGATAAAACATGTTGAAACAAGGTCTTGTCCTGCCTTGCATGAGAGAAAAATTTGGAGACACACCATAGAAATATTTCCCTATTTGGGAATCAGGTGCATCAAAATCTTTGCACTCCCTCAAGATTATGAAACAGTAGCACAGTTAGAGGTGAAAATCTTTCCAAAGGGAACAGAAACTTGAGGTTTTAGTCCTGCGTTTTTCTTCATCAGTCAACAATTCTGAATCAAACACAGAGGAAATTTGACGCTATCTTTTTTCCTTCCCCCCACCCCCAAAGTAGCACCGCACTGGTTCTCCTATCTGAAGTGTGCTCTGTATTTGTTAAGACACAATGTTTTCCTACTAAGATATCATTCTTTGTGTCCTCATAGTTCAAATACTACTGTAGATTGGGGAGTACCTGGCTTCCAATTCAAAACAGTAGGATATTTACATAACCTAACAAGCTTCAGTTTTCTCTAGCTAATAAGCTACAGACATGCCTCTCTTACTTCGCCTTTGAATTAGTGAATATTTAATTTATTTGGGAACCCTTTGAATTTTAGACCTAGGTCCCATTTTAAGGATCTATATTCTTATTTGGTTTTGAGCTTTCTTCTTCACTGGTAAACAGCTACTTAACTTTTATTGCTGGTGTTATGTTTTCATTGATCTTTGTCTCATATCCCATTCAGAGGAATTTATTAAAGAAAAAATACAAAATAGATACAGGTATGTATTTGCAAAGCCAAAGCAAGTCTGCCTAGAAACTAAAATTAAAGGGGGAAGAACAGATTCTAAGGAAAATAACTAATAAGGTAACAAACACAGTGGTATCCTCAAGTGTCAGCATGTAATAACTGTCTTTACTAAAACTATCTAGAGCTTCCAAGTTCTAGTGAAGAAAACATTCTTGCCTTTTTACTTTCCATTAATAGCAGTAAATATTTGTATTAATTTTTTTTTTTTTTTTTTTTTTTTTTAGAACTACTGTTCAATAGAAAGTTGGCTGGAGTGTGCATTATAAAGAACATTCTTATTTCTGACTTTGGTTAGTTTGCATAGAGTCGTTGCTGCAAGGTGGCTGTGAAGTAACTCTTAAGCCAGATTTCCCTGACATACCGTTGCCCTTGTTCAGTAAAAACTTTTCACAGGAAGAATTTTGAAGACTTGGTAATGATAGAGGCATACAGGACTGTTAAACTGGTTCAATTTCCATAATCCCTGGTCAAGGGAGTTTTGGCCCTAGCTCAGGCCTGACTTGGAGGAATATCAAGACAGATAAGAATTACCTGAATTTCAATCTTTTTTCATTGTACCACATTTTCATCACTTTATACCACAGATTTTGTTAATCTCCTATAAAAATATGACACACATACACAGGCAAAATTTCCTCCTCCTGCAGTCTTTTATTTCCATGATCCCTTTTTAATACCATATTCACCACTAGCATTTGCTGTGACTCAAAATGATGAACTGAGGAAGCCAGCATGATATTTGCGCCAAGTGAAAAAGTGATTCCTGGAATGTCTTTAATTGCAGTGAAATAAACAAAGCCCTTTAAAGTTCATACCAGAATTTGAACTAACATATAGAAGCAAACCTCTTTTATGCAAATGCAACTTTCCTTAAAACATGAAGCTCTGCATAAAGCTGAACTGCTGACTCTGCAGTATTGGGCATAAAAAAAAAAAAGAAAAAAGGAAAAAGGAAAGGAATACTTGAACTCAGAGATTATTATTATTGTAGAATGAAGCATATAGAGTATATATTCTAAACTACAGTAATGCAGATCATTCAACAGATGTCTGGATCTCAATCCACCAAGCATTTGAGCTACTTTTCTAAGCCATTTCCCTTAGTGAAAAATAGATTAAAGATTCTTACTCCTCTCACAATGACTCTACACAGTGAAGTGCCGACATTAAATATTTTTTTAGAGCTAATTTTCTAAGTGTTTATTTTCATGATATCTGTGTCTGTCTATCATGTGCTAATCTGCTTTTTATGTACAATGTAAATGAGAATCCAAAGCTTCAACATTTGGTAAAGCCACAATGTTTTATGCTTTCTGATCTCCCTAACTGATTTTGGAATTACCCATTCTTATGTGTGAATATTTCCAGATACATGCCAACTGCACCGGGCATAAATGAAGTGCAAATCATGTGCATTTTAGATTAAAAGAACTCATAAATAAATCATCTGCACACTGCAGTAACTCTGCACTTCCCTAATAGAAGAACTCCAGGACACAAATATAACTGATCAAAGCCTTGTTTGATAACTTTCTATCTTATTCTATTGGTTAGATTGTCCGATATTAGAGAGTTCAAGGAATTCAAGGCCAGAACAGACAAAAAAAAGTGTTCAATTTTACTTCATATATATCTCGGTCAATTAAGACTTTTAACGGTCTAAAACATTTTGATAGCCAAGAGACAGTTCTCTGTGCCTCAGGTGAGAAGAGACCAGTATATCATGATGCCCAACAGTCTTGCAGTGGCAGAGGACTGATTAGGTGAGGTACACCAAAATGATTGTAGACAGCCATGGAACCCCATGTAGCAAAAAAATAGTATTTCCGCAGTCCCAGAACAGCCTCTCAGGGGAATTCCCTCCAGTGTAAACTTCAGCAGACACACAAAGCCTCAGTAAAGGATTACACTCATCACATCTTCTCCAATTCAGAATCATTATAAAATATTTCTGCTTATAAATCAAGCAGGTGAACAGAGTGTTTAATGAGTAGGTTATGAACACTCTCTTAAGTGAATACAAATTAGAATTAACACAACAATGGTAAAACCCAGTAAAAGGTTACTCAAGTGTCAAAAACTTGATACAGACTAGGGGTGTTTGAAGCCTATAAAGTTTAGAAGTAGATGTGCAAATAATACGAAGACTAGACCATTGCCATTTGCTGCCCTGTAGCCTTCACCAAGATTTCTTTTTCTTTCTGTGTCTGGGCTGTGGTAAACAGGCTCAGGAACATTTAAATTATGTCAGAGAAATGTGAGTTATTCAAGAGTCTTGGACTGTTCCCAAATTTTTCCCCTATCTATCTCATCTAAATTTACTTTATCTAAGAGTAAGATGATGTTAAAGCAAAGAACTATGCTTTTCAGCCAGTGAAGATCTAAGTGGTACTGTATGTAACTTAAATGATTTAAAAGTAATTGACCCTTAAATGTAGTGTATAATCAGCATCTAATCTTCCTGTTCCTCAGAAAACAAAATGCTTTATCACACCAAACAATAAGAATAAATAATTTGTTTTGCACATAAAAGTTATTTGCAATAATTATCTCTATAGATGCAATAATTACCTCCATAGATTTTACTTGCCTTTTTATCACATGCTGAATTTGTCCTTATTTATTTTTAGAACATAGTTAATAGGTACAATACTAATTATCATAAGGCAATCAGGGAAGTAGTTTAAGATATCAAAACACAAATATATTTCTGCTCTACAAACAATTATACAATTCAGAACTTTCCCTGTGGTATTTGTTGGCGTAGAATGGACTTTGTGCAATTATAATTACCACTACACTGCATCTACCATGAACAAAAATCAGTCAGTTCACAGATTAGCAAATCTTACTGAATACTTCATTCCCTCAGTCCTTCTTCTCACCATGTTCTGCCACTCTGTAACATCGTGTCTCAAATCTACATGAAAACTATAATAAAATCAAAGGAAAAGTAATACTTTCTTGCTGCTAGCATGGCAAATCCTACCATAAAAAATAGATTTTTACAGTGAAATCTATGACCATAAGCAATTCCCCAAGCAAATAGAAATTGATCGTTTTCCTTAAAAGAAGTGAACTTTGAATAAGAAGGCTTGAGGACTGATGCTAAATAAAAAAAAATGTCATAAAGTTTAAAGAATATTGATGGAAAAATGTTTATATTTGAGCAGTATTGTACAGTAAATGAACCTCAACTTAAATTTTTAAAACATCGCAACAAGAAATACCAACTTTAATTAACATATATACACATAATTTCAGCTAAACAAATGTGAGATGCTGCGGTGTTATTGGACTGTTTATATACATGAAGTAAAATATCATATTTTTAATGTCAAAGCTTATAGATAAATCAAAATAACCACACTATGCAAAATGCAGCGTCTCTAGTACCTGCAATGTAAGCCAGGTTCCTTGCTTGTTGTAGCTACTGCACTGGATTCAACAGTTGCATTGACATAAAACTGTGAAGATTGTGGTCAACAGTTAACATTTGGTGGAGAAACTAGTTTACATCAGCTCACAATTTGGTGATGGACAAAGATGTTCAAAAGTTAGGGTTCACTAATGGAAATAAAATACTGTTTCATTGCAAGAGTTCAAAGAAAAGCCAACAAACAAACGAAAAATTGTGACGCTACTTAAGTTTTAGGTTGTGGAGGACTATACAAAGACTGGAGCCATTTTTGACACATACCAAATAGCTACCCTTTCTTGTTCAAGTATGAAGCATTTATATGCAGTAGGAATTTTTTCATCTTCAGTGTACTGCATTGTTTCAATTAAAATTTTTACAGTATAATGTAACACTAGGTGCTTAGGAACAGTGAGGAAGTTTTATTAAAACCATGTAATGGTATGATTTAGAAAGTTCAACATGTTGCATAGACATTTATTCATGAAACAGCCCTTATCATTATGACAAAACTTATAATTGCTAGGCTGAAGAAATTATAATTTCCTTATTACACCCAACAAAATACATTTTTCATTGTAGTACTAGTTAATTGGTTGCTTTGACTATATTTCATTTCTTATAGCCTGAATATACAGATACAATTGAAATAACTATCCAAAATTTTTCCTACGTAACTTCATTGCTGAACATAGTAACTAAACTAGAATTTTATAACAACAGGCTTTTGTGTAGCATGTCAGCTTCTTTAGAAAATAAGCATCATACTCTTGGAGTAGTCTTATCTTTGTTTCTGCCTCAGTCAAAGTCCTTAAGTGAAAAAATGCAAAATCTATGTCTGCATCTATAGTTATAGTAAAAAATAAAATTAAAAAAATATTTCTTTAATTAACATTTAACTTGAGGAGAGGGTTGTTTTCAGTCTACTAAAAGCTGTTCACTGAGGCCCACTTTTTGTGAGTGTCTTATGTGACGTCAAGAATTTAGAAGTGGATGCAATAATACAGTTATCATAACTATATATCAGTAAGTTATGTCAGGATTTTATGATTTGAAAATATACATTGTTGATATTTAACAGTTAAACAAAAAAAATCCCAGACTAATTTCAAAATTTACTATAGTATTTTCTCTAGAGGTCAATCGGTATATTTTCTGTGGAACTGTCACACTTCCCTGAAGTGTAACATCATTCAGAACTGCATTGTTAACATTAAGTCATCTATGGATACTGATTTTTTGTACCCTATATAATACAATAATGCAATAATGAATGTTTCTGAAATTCATCATGGAAAAAAATGTTACACAAATGTTCATCTAATCAACTTAAAAAATCAAGATACAATAAAAAGTGGATGAATGACAGCCATTCTGACAGAGATACAGGTGTTACAGAATGACAGGTGTTACAAAGTCAGTGTCTGATTTTGTATGGAAGAAGAAACTTGGCTGAGTTGTGACACAAATAGTGAAATAGTATCTAAAATATAAAAGGAATTAAAGTAACGAAGGGCTTGGTTCTTTTTTTTCTTCCCACCTCAATTTAATTTAGCAGTTTCCTGACAAAACAAAGATGTGAAAGCATTAAGAGATTTTGTCTTTCGTATAAGCAGTTATCACGTCTTAAAAAATTAAACGCTAAATACAAAGCAGTAGTTGCATGGATATTGACAGAACCCATGTTTCAGAGCTTTATTTTATTTCTAGTATGCATTTTAGCCACATTAAGTGCTTCATTTAAATGTATTTTCATCAGATATTCTCAGTATAAGATACTGTCAACTAGTAAGGTTGTGCATGTGTTACATCAAGATTAAAAATTGCAAAACTGTTATTATCAAATTCAATTAATTTTGACTCAGAGGTTGGTAATTTTTATGTCCAGAAGAATTTGATAAAATATATTTTGTATACTAGTGAAAACTCACTTAAGACAATAGAAGTGATTTAACTGGTACAATATGCTACATTGTACTATGTACCAGCCTTTCAGACAAAACATTTTCAACAGTTACAGTACTCAAAATTTGTTCATTTGCTTTAATGAATATTAAGACAAGCAAAAGCAATGTACTGAAATACTCTGATATGTAATTTGTTTATGTTTGATTATTTAAGAAGTTGTTTGATCCATGGCCGTATACAAAGACTCAGCCTTCTAGCAAACGACATGATTATAGAATCATAGAATCATTTAGGTTGGAAAAGACCTTTAAGATCATCGAGTCCAACTGTTAACCTAACACTGCTAGATCCACCACTAAACCATGTCCTTAAGTGCCACATCTACACGTCTTTTAAATATCTCCAGGGATGGTGACTCAACCACTTCCCTGGGCAGCCTGTTCCAATGCTTGACAACTGTTTTGGTGAAGAAATTTTTCCTAATATCCAATTTAAACCTCCCCTGGTGCAACTTGAGGCCATTTCCTCTGGTCCTATCTCTTCTTATTTGGGCAAAGAGACCAAGACCCACCTCACTACAATCTCCTTTCAGGTAGTTGTAGAGAGCGATAAGGTCTCCCCTGAGCCTCCTTTTCTCCAGACTCAACAATCCCAGTTCCCTCAGCCATTCCTCATATACTTGTTCTCTAGACCCTTCACCAGCTTCATTGCTCTTCTTTGGACACGCTCCAGTACATATTTTAAAGCAGTACTTAAAATAGAAAATGGATTTTTGATGACACAACCAGTTGGCGTCACACTTCTTGGAATTTCATGGTTGCATCCACAGAAGTGTTGATACAGAGCATCGACTATGGCACTGGCACCTTT
This sequence comes from Gymnogyps californianus, assembly GCF_018139145.2. Classification (NCBI taxonomy): domain Eukaryota; kingdom Metazoa; phylum Chordata; class Aves; order Accipitriformes; family Cathartidae; genus Gymnogyps; species Gymnogyps californianus. Next base: position 39,084,496 of record NC_059471.1, read on the forward strand.
TCCCCATGGATCAAGTCCTAATTTGACAAATCATATTATTTCAAAATAAAAGTGATTCGTAAGTTGTGGCGAACTCCCCAAAATAGGAGAAGAAACAAGTAGTAACAGAAGTGATTAGATATAGTTTTTTTCTTAAGATATTACAGGTAGGGATAGTAATTGCCCTTGCAAACATTTGGAAATATTCTCTTTAAATGTCTGACCTCAGAGCATTAACAACCGTGCTATTTGTCTTCAGAAGCTACTTACATAAAATTTACTCCCTATTGATCGAAATTTTATCATTGTAATTAAGACAGAGAATATTTTTCGTAGTACAATTTAGTTATGAACAGCTTAGGTTACATTAAAATGTCTGTTATAACCCCATTTTCACTCAGCTATGCTTCCTTAGCTACTTATGCTAGAAAGAAAATAATCTGTTAGTCAACTGTGATTGCTTCCTTTCCCTTTATCCAGATAGTTGCTCAGATTTCTTTTTTTAAAGGACATCTGTACCCTGTAGTAGTATGGAGAAACAGAGCTGCACAGCAGAGTACGGAGAAACCAATACAAGATTTGAAGAAGTTAGATCAGTTACTGGATATAGTCCAGTTAAGTGACCTGGAGCTCTGGCTAGGGTAATTTATTTTATCAGGAATTTATCTTACTAAGAACCACATGTGGGCTAATTTACCTTATGTGAAGCTCTGTGCTGCAGTAGCCACAGTGTTCTGGGTACCTAACACAGCCTGGATCTGTTTATTCTGTTCTGCAGCCTGTGATGCTGAAGGGACTGTATTAGTTCTTGGTAGAGTGGAGCAAAGAAGGCAAGGGTGCAGATTAATGGGAATGTCTGGCAGGTCAAGAACTCCTCAAATTATTTTAGCCGTCAGTAAGAAGTGTGGGATTCAGAAGGGGGGAAAAGAGATAAGACCAAGTGCTATATTTGCAAATACAACTTTATGCAACATTGTCATACCTTATTTTTCAGTACTTATCTGAATTCTCAGTATTAAATGGGGAACATAACTTTTTCTTTTTCCCTCCAGAAAAATCTTAGCCTTTTTGTGAGTAAGAATGGCTACAGAAAGATGGCTTGGACAAATGTGGGACTAGGAAACCTGAGTTTCTGTTGAGGATCTCTATTGATATTCTTTTGAGTTTATCCTCGGATTCCAGTGCTCCTCCTCACATTTTCCCCTGCTCCAGCATGGGTTCTTCCCACAGGCTGCAGTCCTTTAGGAACTGCTCCAGGGTGAGTCCTCTCCAAAGAGCAACAGTTCCTGTCAGGATGACACTGCTCCAGGGTGGGGTCTCCACTGCCTGCAGTTCCTTCAGGGCATATTTACCTGCTCCAGCGTCAGTCCCTCCATGGGCTGCTATGTGGATATCTGCTCCGCTGTGCTATACTTAGGGAGGAATTCAGTTATCTGAACACAGGTATCTAATGCCATTTCAGCTGCTGCCAGCATCCAGCTGTCAGCTGAGAAGGTACAAGTCTCTCCTAGTTCCCGTGTTATGTCTGGCAACATTATGGAGACATCTTGGACACCATGAGGTGTCTAAAATGGCATTAGACCCCTGTGTTTAAGAAACTGAGTCACTTCCTTACTATTCTTCTAATAGACACTAACTCTTTTTCAGAGAAGATTGTGGTTAAATGAATATGTATGATTTTTTTCAAGTGTCTGACCTAACTAACGTATCAAATTCATCAGTGTACCTGAAATGAATGAGCTGGATTTATTCTCCCATTCATTTCTATCACTGCCTGCTTGAATACAGAGACAGGTGAATTCAAACAGAATTAGGCTCCTGAGATAAAATGCTGGATCACAAATTTGTGGTAGGGAGTGGATGTTTAGGGTTAGCATTTGGGTGTTGGGTTTTGGTTGGTATTTTTAATTTTTAATTCTGTGAACAATGCTAGATGTACTTTAAAATATTGGGTGAAAAATATCTGTAGGGGTGTAAGGTTTTCCAGGAGCTTCTGATAGCTACACATAGACCAGGTTAGAGAAGCACAGTGAGAAGAAAAAAAAAAGAAAAAGGAAAAGACCTTTTTAAAAATAAATTCATTTCCTGCTAAAATTACAGAGGAAGTTGGATTACAGATGTGTTAGATTGATGGGAATCTTGAGCTGCTCTAGAGAGAACATTTCTGAGGAGCATGGAGATGGTTCTGAAAGAAGATGCATGAGGCACTAGGCTGGTCTTGCCTGTATGAGTTATCTGTGTCAGAATGCATGAGGCACAAAGTCAGAAAGTTATCAAGGAAGGTCTTGCAAGAAATTTAATTTGACAGAAAATTCCTGACTCAAATCCCAAGTACTTAAATGCAGAAGGTAAACTAGAATGGGATACATATATGACCCTAGATTAAAAAATCAAAGTATAAAGGTGGGGTTTTTTTTATACATTCACTTTTCTCAGCAGAAAATACACCTGAAAGGCAGCAACAAAGAAAACAAAGTAGTCCAATTTAAATACACATATTTTACCTTTCCTATTGGGACACAGGATCCACTACACAGAGCTTGTCTCTTGTGCAGTATGGTCTCAAGAACTGAAAGGACTCTTCTGTGTATAGTCCTTTTGCATTACCTTCAACCATGATAGGGGTGCTCATGCAGGAGAAACAGCCTGTGATGACTCTCTCCACAACAGTGCTGGTACCCCTTTCTTTGCTTCTGCCCAGCAAAACCAGTCCTGCTCCCCAGATGTCCCCAGGGTCCTCAGACAACCAGTCCTCCAGTAGCCAGCCAGCACAGCAGAAGCTGAAGTGGTAAAAGTAAAAAGCATCATTAACAGGAAAGATTCTTGCACTTGCAGTGGAATTGCTTGGCTCAGCAGATATCTCAGGCCAAAACCTGCAGTTTGGGGCGTTATAGCCTGGTTCGGAGCCTGTTCTTATGGAGAGAGAATGAATACACACAATAAGCCAATCTCAAAGCAGTCTGTACGCCAACACTGCTAGTGAATCTTCACCTCCAGTTTTGGCCGATCAGACCCAGGAGTCTGGTTACCAGAGCAGCACAATACAGACAGCAACGTTTATCTCCTAGAACAGCACTCAGGGACCACTGTATGAACAGAGAGCCACCTAGATGGGGCAATATCTGAATTCATCTCCTCCTCACCCTGGAAAGATCTGACCCAGGCCAAGAATGGTTTCGGTTCTGTACAAGCCATGCCAACCCAATCCACACAGGCACTTGAAGGTGCAAGAGGACCCGCAGTGAAATCTTCTTCCCCCTCTGCTCCCAGTATCACACCTCTCAGCGACAGAGTATCTGTATCATCCCGGCTGGCACCAGCCAGCCAGCACTCAACAGCTCTGAGCAGCCTGAGCCACCATGAGGAACTCCTCAGTAGAACCACCACTCAACTCAGCAGCGCATTACCCACACAGCAGAATGGTCTGCCCTCATGTATGTCCTCTGGGCGAACATCAACTTCAACTCTTCTGCACCCAAGTGTGGAGAGTGAAGCAAGTCTCTGTGATACCCATGGAAGTATTCTAATGTAATAACAAAATTACATTTTAGGAATATTTTTGTAGTGTTCCTTCTGAATTTTAGCCGCTGTTACTGTTAATGTTTTGAAAATTATGAGTAAGCCTGAGTGATGTCATGCCCATTACAGATTACGGTACTACTTTGAACATTATTTCCAGACAAGATCCAAAAATACCTCTGTGTCATAGTCATTTAAAAGGTATGAAGGCACTCAGTGTCTTTGCTGCTTAGCAAATATCAGAAGAATATGAAGAAAATTCTGTGCTTAGAGAAGTTGGGAATAGTATTCATTTTAATTACTATTTTAAATTCTATTACTTCTTTGGTAGCCACAGCATTATGCGAGGCAGATGAGTCTGCTACACTATCTGCTATCAAAAATACAGGAGTGTCAAAAATTATCAAAAATTTATAAAAAATAGCAGAGTTTGGTTATTTTGGTAAATCTACCCTGCAGCTCAAATATACTTTGATGCCCAACAGAAAACACTGACTGCACAGGAGTCTTTTCTCTAGCTGCATTGTGTAACAATTGTTTGTCCTCTTTGTGATTAATTTCAAAGCTGCAACAAGTAAAAGCAATTGTAAAAGAAGTCTTTCACAAGCAAAATTTAGAATTACTGCCAAAGATTTCTATGTCATTTGGGGCTAGCTGCTCAAGTTCAAGTCAGTTAATCTCCCTTCCTGTGTTTTGGCACTATTCTGACATGGTGTTTAGAATCCAAATAAGTATTTCTATGGATAATATTAAATAATGATCATTTAAACAATAATTTGTTATAGTATCAGAATTATTTTCTACTACAGTTAAGACACTCCAGCTGGCACCTGAGCTGCAGCTGTACAAGAAATGTCTGTAAATACAAATATTTAATGGCAGTCATTGCTGTCTAAAAAGCATTTTCAATTGCTACCATGCATTGTAGTATTGTTTCATGTGCATGTATACATACAGATAGGAAATCAGTGGGTTAAAATCAGGTATGTTTATAATTAAAATAAATGAACATCTAAGCAGGCAAGGTATTCTTGGTTTCAAGCTAGGGAGCTGAACAAGCAAGTATTGTTCATAGAAAATATCATTCACACCAGGTAAATACAATCAGATCCCTAAAAAGGATTTCTTTGTAGTGAACTCTAAACATGGCAAAGAAATAACAACATCAAATAAATCTGATACTGCTAAAATTCACAGCAGTATACTTACATATAGCTCATCATAAAAGCAGTAACCTTGAAAGCTACTTAAACATAGCAGACTTCACAAATCCAGAAAAATGTATGAAGAACCATATGTCTATTTATTTTCCTCACACTTCCAACATTCAATTTGGCTGGGCACACAGAGAGCACAAGACTACTTTTGATGTGATTTGATTGCTACCATGTAAAGGGGCTAGATGTCATCTATTATTAAACAGAAACCCAGAAGTGGTTTTGTTCAAGGGTTATTGTTTGTTTTGAAAGCATTTCCTTTTTGGGTTTTGTTCTTGCTTTATTACACATGGAATTTTCTAAAATGTGTATATTTTGTACTGAATTAGACATTGCTTAATGTAAAGATATATGTTTATTTCTTCAAAATCTATGGTTAGGAAAAATGCATGCAAGAGTTATGAAATTTGATAGGAAAATATTTAACATAGATCATGTAAATAAGAGCTGGATAATTTCACACATTTCCAAACATGAAAAATAATTATAATATCATGAACTGGTGTATTTTAAATAATGAGGAATGAAAAAGTTAATGTTTACTATCATCTTCACCCCCTTTTTCATTAATTTCAAATTATACCTTTAAGTTGCAGAAAACCTAGCTACCCAAATCTGCAAAGGAAGTCAGGAACCAAATGCCAACGTTAAGGTCTTCTCACGATAGCTTTCCTCATATTGTACCTAAATGTGAAGTTATATGAAGTTCTTTACCGAAGGCTCTAAATGTCTGCAGGTTAGTAGATATAGAACAGCCTGCATTCTGATAATGCCACAAGCTAAGGTGATTAATTCAGAGTTAAATCCTAGCAGGATTTACAATCTGAGCATTTCTAGTCCCAGCTGCCAAAAGAAAACACCAAATTCCCTGCAAACATAGTCCAAGATGGTGATAATGCTTCCGTCAAGCTCTTTTTTCATTACCTTCCCCTACTTTTATCGAACAAACTAATACTTGAAGAACTTGCCTCGGGTAGAGATATTTTTTTTTGGTAGAAATTCTCTATCTGTCTTTCTTCTAAGCTGTTTGTCTTTTCATACAATATTTATTAAGCCAGAGAGACAGAAGGTGAAAATGATTCCTCAAGTTAGTGATCAGGGCATTTATTAGAAAGAATGGACATAATGATTCACATTCCTATTCCAATGAATGTATGCTCAAACCCTACAGATCCTGCACATCTATCTGCAGGGCAAAAATATTGTGACTTCAACTTCCTTTCTGTGGTATTTAGGGATGTACTCTAGTCTTAATTGCAATAAACCATTGGAGGTATTCACAACCACATGCTACTAAAGTAGTTTAGCTTGTACTTTCCCTGTGCAAGAACACATAAACAGCATGTCATACCATATTACCTCACGGTGTTCTCCTTTTGCCCCAAACAGAGTGAAATCACTATATAACGCAAATTTATTGAAGTGTTTTGCAGAGACCACACTTTGAGAAACTTTGATTAGGAATTCAACCCAGCTTTGTGTACAGCAAGTAGTAAAAGGCAGCTAGGTGTTCATTTGGTTCCTAGATCTTACCCTGAAGAAGGCAACAGATATTTTCCACTTGTCCCGTAATACAGCATTACCTCTTTAATGAGCTGATTAGATTACTGAAATGCCAGGATTCATTCTGTATGTAAAACCAGAAAACTATCAATATAACTGGAACTGAGTTGAAAATTAAGAAGTGGGATGGGGAAAAAAAGTGAAATAATGAACAACATTTTGGTACAAACTCCTTTAAGCACATCCCTTTCCTTTCTCAAATTGTCCTGATCACAAATGTCATAACACTCAATGGAGCCAAAATGGACATTAGACAGGTTAAGAAAAAACACTTCAGTAACAAGTTATCCTCGAAGCATTATTTGGTCTTTTTCCTTTCTTGCTGCTTTCCTATCTAAACTAGGCAAACACTGTTCTCCCTCAAACCCAATGAAAGTTCATTTTCCTACTTTTCATAGCCCAATTAAAAAAAAAAAAAAAAGAAAAAAAAAGAAAAGCATCCTAATTCATCTTTTCTTTAAATACTTCAGTTCAGGATAACTTCTGGTTTTTAAGTGTTTTTATCAAGCATGTATTTTAACTTACTTCATGACAGTTTCTTTCAAGCAATAAAAGTTTAAAGTTAATATGTCAGTAACAGAATTAGTTTCCAAATGTGTCATTTGAATTTTAAATTCTTTGAAACATTTCCTCACTTGAAGTAAATCAGCATAGTTCCTTGTATGAGTTCTTTGCAAATCAGCCTTCTCAAAAAAACCCCAAACTAAAACCCCTTTGATACTGACAGAAAAAGCAGTATGCAAAATCTTAAGAAGATTGGTTTCTTTCTGAGATGACTGAATATTTCTGTATCTATGTGAATATCAAGCTTATAGGCCTGATGTGACATGCTTATAGACATAAAAAAGGTTACTCAACAATGATTGGTACTAAGCTGGCAGATTTTAACACTTAAAGTATTTTCAGCAGAGATTCAAAATAATCTGCAAAACAGCAGTTGATAATATTTGTCAAATTACATCCTTAATGATTAAAATTAGAAGGATTGGCAGATATTTGCCTTAATATTCAGCAAAGTTGTATTAATGGTATTTTCTATGGACTTTTTGAGTCTCTTACATTTATCTTTGGGGAAAAACAATGAGGCATATAAGTGTTGTTAATTTAATCCATGTACCATCATTGTATTTGTTATGAGTCCTGTGTCTACCCAAGTTACCAGACAATAATAAAGATAAATAAGCATCTGACAGAGCTCTGCAGATACTATTCTAAATGACTGAGTCAGACTGAAATTTGTCATATTGTCTAATGTTTAACAATGAAAGTAATTCAAGGACAGTTACATTCTGTACAGGTTCTCCATCATTTCAATAGCTTAAAGCCACAAGGATAGTTTTTAATTGTTTATGTGATATATCATTTGATTGTCTCCTTCACTCTGTACCAAAAAAGAACACAGTAAATTAATAATAAGCTCAGGCACAGCCGCAAAGTAACTGCTACAGGATAAGATTGATTTATATCTAAGGTGATGACGCCTGGACTCCAGATAACTAAATAGGGAATATAAATTTCCTGCAATATCTCAGATCACGATCACAAGTTTGGTATTCCAAATTTCTGTTGATACAACAGACTTTGATATATGGCACTATGGTATACACTTGTGTGAATTAACTTTGAAAGTATAAGAGTAGATAGGAGTTGAATGACTTTCCTGGATATATTCCTTAGCTCTGTCACACATTTATATGGAGCAGCAGGTACTGAGTTTCTACACAAAATTAATAATGAAAAGTAATGCAGACAGAAATAGCTTGCCTCTAGCAAGACTAGTGGCAAGGTCAGATTGCATCAATTAAATGAGAAAGCTTCCAAGATAAAGTTCATTCCACACATTATGAGCTTTTTCCCTCCTTCCAAACAAGTGCCTGGTTTTACAAGTATAAGGCTGTTTAACTGTAAATTCATAGATCTACAACAAGAAGCAACTGTGAAAAAAGGCTTCTAAAATAATAAACGAATATTAGATAATGTAAATTTAAAAAAAAACCCAGAAACTAATAAAATACAGAAAGTACCTTCTTTTAAATATTCAGAAATACAGCACAACTGCTGTCAATATGTTCTTAACTGATAAACACTTAAAATTTCAGCATTATCATTGCTTTTACATTTTGTTAAAGATTCTGAATAATGTTTAGAACCAATGTTTAATAATTAAAAATTCGTAAAACCAGTAAGCAGACAGATTGACATTTTCTCTTTTGAAGTATGATTACTTTGCAGTTGTCTGTGAGAAAACTCTCTTCTTGCTAAATTTTGGTCCTCAAAGCTGATTATAGCTATCTTAACATTACATATCCCTCCCAGGCAAGAACCTTGCATTTGAAGTCTCTGCTAGTTCAATTTAAGTTTTAATCTTAGTTTCAGCCCTTCTTAGGTCTAAAATTAGAGGTAAATGAACTGCTGTCTCACTAATACACAATTTGAACAAAAGCCAATTTCAACTGATCCTGCATGCAGCCTCCTAAGAAGTGTGGTGCAAGGTAAACTTTGACCATTAGTTTTTCTCCCTTTAAGCCACTGCCTTATGGCTGATGCTTGACTATGGATGAAAAAGCAGGAAGGCAGCAGAGCCCTCAAAATTTTGCAGAGCTAGATAAGACCACAGTCACAGAAATTACAATTTGCAGATACCTGTGTGATACCATGGCCCATCACTGGGAATAAAAGCTGCTTTGCAGTAGCCTTAGGAGAGTTAAACAAGGCACATGGATGAAAATATAAGGCAGTTTGAGATTACTCTAAACAGAAAAAAGAAAAGCCAAAAATATTAGAATTTCTTTCATCCAAAATTTCTTGGTTAAATGTTTTCTGTGTGCATTTTTTTATTTATAATCTCAAAGTAGAAATAAGAAATAAGTTAATAAATAAAATAATAATAATAATAATAATAATAATAATAATATAATGGTATGAAGAGCGCCAGCACTCTTCCAGAATAGTGAATCTTAAGAAAATATTGACACTATTTTGAGAGGGAATTTCAAAGTCTCAGAAGGAATAAGAGAATTTATATTGAAGCTTAATAATAACCATGACCTTAGACACCAGCCAAAATATAAAATCTTCACAAAAACGTGCCCACAGCCATCCAAAAGAACAAAAATTCTCACCCAACTTTTTTTCTCCTATGAATAATTCTGAGTAGAATGCAATGGGGAAAATCACGATCTCTCGATGGACGAGGTTTAAACACAGAGAGAAATGAAATATATCAGAAGTTGATCAGTAGTTACACAGAAAATAAAGTGTAGATGAAACAATTTATTCTGACATGATGAAAGGGAGGTTGGTGCAGAACTACACATGAGATTTATTTATAGTATTAATGGAAAGAAAAATACAGAGAAAATGCTGGATAGGTTCGTCTCCAGATATCTTGCTGGCAATGATGCACTTACGTATTAAACAGCACAATGTGTACAAAAGTTAGAATCTTCTTATTCTACTGCATTTGATAAGACACGAACAATTTGTGGAATGAAATTCAGTTTTATTTTTTTACTGACTTCAATAGGAACAGAATTTCCACCAAAGTATCTTGAATACATCTCTGTTCTAATTAGATGACTCTCAGCATAACAGAAGTCTGATTTTCAAAATTGCTAAGAAACAGAAGTTTTTGATTTAGACGCTTAAATTATATCACTTCATTACTGAGAAACAAATTCAAATTCATTACAAAAACTAAATTCATGATTTATATGCTTTGTCTAAATGGGGGAACTTCAGAAAGTGTATTCCCTTCCTTGCAATATGGTTCATGAGAATGGTGGTGAGACGCAGTTCAGCTTAGTTAATGTGTGACAAATTCTGTGCAGACAAATGGTAACTCTCCGATCTTGATTAGAAAAGTCACTGTACAAAAATAATTTTTCAGAGTTGGTTTTATGACTTGTATTTTTTCTCTTCAAACTTCAATCATTTTGTTTATTGATTAGTTTGTTGCCTATGGATATAAAAGAGAACCATGTGTATCAGAAACAAGTTATATGTATTTGCAGCCTGAAGGAGGATAAATACACACACGTACACAGATACCAGATACATGTAAATGAGTTATATAAAGACAGAAGATATCCTTATCTTTATCTAAGAATCCATACAACTTACATATAATTTTTAACATCAAATAATACCATCAACTGGCAAAGTACTAAATTGTATGTGGGCCTGGTTAGAGCTTTCTGGCAACTTCTCGTTGGAAAGCCTGAGCTGTAAACCTAGACAGAAACCTAGTCAGAATCTACAGAAGCCTGATCCCTTATGCACATGCAGTGGTGTTAGACTTCTACTTTTCTTTGTATTTCTTGTGGTTTTACTTTTTCAGCGACAAAACTGTATGTAAATGGTGTGATAACATAGTTGAGCAGTAAATAGGAAGACACGAATTTAGCTCCCCTTTCTGCAAAGTTTGGAGTAAGGATTTGAATGTAGGTTTTCTGATGCTGAGAAAGAATATATACATATATATATATATTTCACATGTATACATATGTGTGTGTGTATTATAGATACGTACGCAATCCTGGTAAGTGGATTGTGGAGCCAGTATGTCTTGAACCAATGAACATCCTTTATAGCTTGAAGAGGAGAAGCTGAATGAAAACAGTCAAAACAGGTAACAAGTAGTCATATTTATTAGCTGTGATCAGATTCAAATCAATTAGGTCAAAACAGTGATTTGAATTTAGACTTTTCACCTTCCTTCAGAGTAGGAAATTGTCTATTTCAAGAATCCCTCTCTCTCCCCCTTCTCACTCTTTATTCTTTTTCTTTATGTAAAACCTTGAATGAAGAAATAATTGAATAATTGACCTGCATAATTGAAATCTCAAAAAGCTTTCTGGACAGTAAAATGATTTCCCATGCAGTTCTACTTTTTCCTTGTGGTGGTGTGCTCCCCCCACCCCCAACCTGACCTTTATTTCCCGTAACCCTGCTCAAGTGATAACCACCAGTGGTGGTCGTAATGGATGCATCTGGTTGTGTGGATTCAGGGGAGACAGATAACAACACAATAGCCAAGGGCTAATTTGAGCAATGCACCCACCTAACCACAGTGTTGGTCAATGTCCAACTCAAGCCAAATTTGGAAGAAACTCACATCTGTAGTCGGTATGTAAATATGACAATAAGTCAATTATCTTACTCCATAAATAGTGGACAGCCCAGGGCCTGTTGAGCTCTCCTGCACGGCAGTGGGCTTCACGCCAGGATCTCCCCTTGAGTAGGGATGCCTTTCAAGGTTACTCCTCGAGGCTGAGAGAATCCTCATTGCATCAGATACTCAGTAAGTGCAGTGGGAATAAGAGCACTGAAACTTTGAAATCTTAGGTAAGTGATATAAAGGATTGATTGCGCACATATAGTCCTTTAGACATAAACCGTTGACCAAGTCTGAGACTAAGTCTGGATCCAGCCGCACCTAAACTCCCCTCTGAGAACGAGTTTAGAATGCAAGTCTCTGAACCTCATGACTCAACAGGAGGATCTCCCTGATGGTTTTGTCTGACCCTGTCCTCTATGCAGTAAATAATCAAATGTACCTTGCCATCGAATCTTGTTAAACCACTGTCGCATTTACTATCAAACTTTGTTAAATTGCTGGTTTATATCAATAAATATAGTGCTACTTCTCTCTTACGAGTGAAGTGCGTCACTCCATCTGCGACACCCTGGGATAAAAATAAGTGGAACTGAAGGACTTGTCTGCTTTTCAAAATAGAATGTAAATTATATTAATAGTTTTTCATCCAAACAGTTAAGCTTTTCAAACACAATGGAAATACTGCCTTTGTAAAAAGAGCCATAATTATTCCACCACTCAATCATAAATATTTAATTCTTTGTTTTATCTAAAGAAGCTTTAGAGAGAAAAAAGAATTTCCTCATGTATGCAATATGATTACACTCCAGGTCAAGTTATAAAAGAAAATAAAAATCTTTGTACTATACAATTTAAATAGTGCTTTGCCACATAATTGTGATGATAAGTTTATAACTTAAACAAAAATATCTGAAAGTCTGACAGGCAAAAGGAGATTTAGGGTACCTTGAATGTTCAGAACAGAAGAGATAAGAGTGATGAATTACCAGTGATAACAAGTAGAGACTATCAAGGTACAATTTTCTTCAAACTCTCATTATTTTTATTGTATACATTGTATTATTGAGTCTTCTGTAACATGTTGACTATATTCATTCTCTTTAGGTGTATTGGGTTTGCGTGGCAAAGTTTTGGTAGTGGGGGGGGCTACAGGGGTGGCTTCTGTGAGAAGCTGCTAGAAGCTTCCCCTAAGTCCTATAGAGCCAATGCCAGTCGGCTACAAGACGGACCCGCTGCTGGCCAAGGCCGAGCCCATCAGCGACGGTGGTAGCACCTCTGCAATAACGTATTTAAGAAAGGGGGAAAAGAAGTTACAGGGGAGTAGCAGCTGCAGCGAGAGAGAGGAGTGAGAAGACGTGAGAGGAACAACTCCGCAGACACCAAGCTCAGTGAAGAAGGAGGGGGAGGAGGTGCTCCAGGTGCTGGAGCAGAGATTCCCCTGCAGCCCGTGGTGAAGACCATGGTGAGGCAGGTTATCCCCCTGCAGCCCATGGAGGTCCATGGTGGAGCAGATATCCACCTGCAGCCTGTGGAGGACCCACACCGGAGCAGGTGGATGCCCGAAGGACGCTGTAACCCCATGGGAATCTGAGATGTATATGAGGGTCTAGCACATACGACCTAGGATCTATGAGTGACTATGCCTCTGGAGGCAGGTAGAGGCTGGAATACTCCAGATCGTCTGAGATAACACTAGATATCCATGTGTAAGCATCTCAATACCAAAATAGATGCCTACAAGGTAACTGTTTACATCAGAAGCCATCCATTCTTCTCTTATAAACAATGGGAAAAAATGGTGCTTTTACATCAGAATGTTCCCACCTCAGATATCTAAACCTCATTCAAAATGTAATCCAAAAAGCTGTAGTCAAGGGTTGCTAATTTTTTGAGGCATCTAAAACTTGCTAGTTGACTTCCTCCTGTGCTGGTTTTGGCTGGGATAGAGTTAATTTTCTTCATAGTAGCTAGTATGGGGCTATGTTTTGGATTTGTGCTGGAAACAGTGTCGACAATTCAGGGATGTTTTAGTTACTGCTGAGCAGTGCTTACATAGAGTCAAGGCCTTTGCTGCTTCTCACACCACCCCACCAGTGAGTAGGCTGGGGGTGCACAAGAAGCTGGGAGGGGACACAGCTGGGACAGCTGATCCCGACTGACCAAAAGGATATTCCACACCATATGACGTCATGCTTAGCATATGGGAAGTAGTGAATGAATTCCTTGTTTTGCTTTGCTTGCGTGCGCGGCTTCTGGTTTACCTATTAAGCTGTCTTTACCTCAACCCATGAGTTTTCTCACTTTTACCCTTCTGTTTCTCTCCCCCATCCCACTGGTGGGAAAGAACGAGCGGCTGTGTGGTGCTTAGTTGCCGGCTGGGGTTAAACCACAACAAAATCCTAAACCCCTTTCTTGAAAATATGTCATCTTTGACATCTCTGAAATGTTTATCGCTTTTGTCAAGTCATATAAGTGCAATAGGGATCAGAACTGAACAGACCATCTTGCTTGGCCTGTAATGACCAGCTTAGGATTGGAATGGACCACCTTGTATTTTACACCAGGTTCTTTCTATTTGTATTCAGTTTATATGGCAAGGTTTTGGTAGCAGGGGGGCTGCAGCGGTGGCATCTGTGAGAAGACACAAAAAGCTGCCCCCATGTCAGACAGAGCCAGTTCCAGCCCGCTCTAAGATGGACCTGCTACTCGCCAAAGCTGAGCCAACCAGCGATGCTGGGGGCGCCTCTGTGATAACATATTAAAGAAAGGGTAAAAAACACTGCGCAACAGCACCTGGGAGAGAGGAGCAAGAATATGTGAGAAACAACGATGGTCAGTGAAGAAGGAGAGGAAGGAGGTGCTTCAGGCACTGGAGCAGAGGCTCCCTGCGGCCCATGGAGAAGACTGTGCTGAAGCTGGTTGTCCCCCTGCAGCCCATGGAGGACCCCACAGTGGAGCAGATAGGTGTGTCCTGAAGGAAGCTGCAGCCCATGGAGAGCCCATGCTGGAGCAGGCTCCTGGCAGGAGCTGTGGCCTGTGGAGAAAGAAGCCCACACTGGAGCATGTTTTCTGGCAGGACCTGTGACGCTGTGGGGGACCCACGCTGGATTAGTTCTTGAAGAACTGCAGCCCATGGGAAGGACCCACATTGGAGAAGTTCATGAAGGACTGTATCCCATGGGAGGGACTACATGCTGGAGCAGGAATAGAGTGTGTGATGAAGAAGCGGAAGACACAAAGCATTATGAACTGACCACAACCCCCATTCCCCACCCTTCCGCAGCAGGGAGGAGGTAGAAGAGTTGGGAGTGAAGTTCAGCCTGGGAAGAAGGGTGGGGTTGGGGAGTTGGTTTTGTTTCTCACTATCTTACTCTATTTTTAATTGGCAATAAATTAAATTAATCTTTCCCAGGTCGAATCTGTTTCACCTGTGACAGCAGTTGGCAAAGTATCTCCCTGTCTTTGTCTCAACGCAAGAGCTTCTTCATTGTATTTTCTCCCCTTGGCCTGCTCAGGAGGGAGAATGAGAGAGCAACTTGGTGGGCACTTGGCAGCCAGCCAAGGTTAATCCACCACACTGTGTTACAGTGGAAAGTAGAAAATACCAACAGTTCTCTTTAGTGTAATACAAGAGAAAAGTCCTCCTAGATCTCATATCTATAAGTTTGTTAATATTCTGAAGAATGAACACTGAAAACTTTGTATTTGTGTACAGTTTCTATTATTCTCACTTGATTCCAAAA
Organism: Gymnogyps californianus; assembly: GCF_018139145.2. Classification (NCBI taxonomy): domain Eukaryota; kingdom Metazoa; phylum Chordata; class Aves; order Accipitriformes; family Cathartidae; genus Gymnogyps; species Gymnogyps californianus. Next base: position 39,099,636 of record NC_059471.1, read on the forward strand.
TGCTTTTGTTTACAAAAATAACGTGAATTTTAATTCAAACATCTCTCTATTACAAATTCAACACCAGCCTTATCTCACTCAAGTCTTTGGGATATAAGTCACAACTTCATCACTTTTCCAAGAGTGTTGTTTTCCATTCTGAAGTTTTTCCTCAGACTCATTTTGCACTGTTGCATAAGTCCTACCTAGCCTCAGTGATTTATTGGCTTTGAGTTGCCCCAGCCAACTTATCACTTGTGCCTTGCTGACCCTGAAGTAACCCAAGATAGCAAGTACATGGCCAATAATAGATGTCATCGATTAATGTCTTTTGTGTTGCGCACTAAGCATTCTCCTTATACTGCAGTCTTTTGAATGGATCCTGTCGCGAATGGAGTGGTTTAGATCACTTAAGGAATCACCATCACAGATATTAGCAAAAGTGATTTTTTAATGTGAATTTGTAAAAGTGCTACTTAACAAAGTTCGATGGCAAGGTTCACTGTATTACTTACTATATGGAAGAAACATACAAAGGGAAATTGAGTTAGATTCGATTTAGAATGATTTACACAGAGACCGGAGACACAAAAGGATAAGGGAGACCCACCCGTTGAGTCATGAGGTTCAGAGTGGACTCCCTTGCTTTCTAAACTCCTGATGGAGCTTAGGTGCGGCTAGACCCAATCTGAGTCCCAAACTCGGTCAACGGTTTATGTCTAATGGAATTAAGGCAAAGGTAAGAAAAACCTTCCGTTGAGTCACAAGGTTCAGAATGGACTCCCTTGCTTTCTAAACTCCTCAGATAGGAGTCTAGGTGCGGCTGGATCCAAACTTAGTCTCAGACTTGGACAACAGTTTATGCCTAATGAAAGGGATACAGAGGGTAAGGAAAATCTCCTGTTAAATTATTATATCAGTTTAATCAGGGAATGAGTGATTATGGATCCTATACAACTTTAAGGTAGCAGTGATTTAAGATTTATTAACACTATTACAGTAAATCAAAAGATGAAGTTATATGACTTTTAGTAATACTTAATCATCAGTCAATTATCAGGGTGATTTAATAAAGTTTGCTATCAGCACTACAAAGTTTGCTAAATCAAATCATACACACACACAAACACACACACAGATATAGAGGTTAACCTACAATAAAGATTTTTCTCTCCTGGCAATTGTGATAAATTATTGGTACCAAATGATGTTTAAAAACCTCATGAAATCCAGTTGTAGTGGATTACTCACTATTGTCCTTCGTCGGCATCTATCAGCGACGATCTTGGAAATCCTCGCGAAATATACTCTTTGAAATCCTCGCGACATGTACTACTTGAAATCCTCATGAAACTACCCTTAAAAATCCTCACAAAACTATCCTTAAAAATCCTTGCGAAATCTGCCGTGAGAGGTGTCCCAGCTCAGGGGGAGATACTGGGTCACAGCCTGCTGCGATCCCAGAGAGCTCAAAGGGTCTCACTTAGGATCACTATTTATAGGATCGCGAGATGATTGACTTTGGTCACTGTATTTCCATTTTCGCCATTGTTCTTTCTTGTCAGGTAATTCTGGCACCCTCCAAGGTGAGCCATGATCAAAGTAGCAGGAGTGTCAGGTGCAGTTCCAGGTAACAGGAGTTTCAGGTGCGGTTAGGAAGTGCCTAATCGTCCTAACTCACTGTACCGTAGCCAGGACAAGAAAGTACCAGACTGTCCCAGCTCACTGCACAAGAATGCAACAGTGGCTGGTCCTGACATCCAACATGGCCCAGGGAGGGGGCTGCACCACCTCAGATCCCTCAACATTTTAACTGAGCCTAAAATTTTCTCGTATTGGTCTCTAAACTTCTGGTTTTCACTTATTAAATTCCACATGTATTTAATAATTGTTTGCTATTTACTCAGTATATATGCCTCTGTTCATCTACTGACAATATATAGAATGTTCTAGCATGATGTGAAGATTTTATTGACATGTTTATACCTACAATACTGACAAGTGGTGAAACTGTAATTGAATTTTTTATGTTAGCAAAAACGGTGTCCAAAAATTTGTATCAATTCTTAATATTATTTTCTCTTACTTGCTAGATAACTTAGAAGGGGAAAACAGCAACCCCCTCTTTAAAAAAATCACCAACCTAAAAGTCAAATTCAGTGTTTTAGAGAACTTTGTAAAAAAAAAAATTGCATCTTTGTAACAACTTAATGCATAACTATTATAGTCTGAATGTAACCTGAAATAGGTTTTCCATACTAAAAATATTATAATTGTAAACTGCTCTCTAACATTACTGGGACCTCAACAGGCTGGAGAAATGGGCTGACAGGAACCTCATGTAGTTCAGCAGAAGGAAATGCAAAGTCCTGCATCTCACATGTGAGGAAAGGCTGACAGAGCTGGAACTGTTTAGCCTGGAGAAGAGAAGGCTCAGGGCGATCTCATCAATACCTGAAAGGAGAGTGTAAAGAAGATGGAGATGATAGGCTGTTTTCAGTGGAGCCCAGTGACAGGACAGTAACTAATGGGCACAAACTGAAACACAGGAGGCTCCGTCTGAACAAAAGGAAACACTGTTATCACAGTGAGAGTGACCACAGAGATTGTGGAGTCTCCATCCTTGGATATACTCTAAAGCTGTCTGGAGGTGGTCTGAGGCAATCAGCTCTTGGTGACCCTGCTTGAGCCAGGAGGTTTGACCAGATGACCTCCAGAGGTCCCTTCTAACCTCAGCAATTCTGTGATTCTATGATTATATTCTGGGCTGTGAAAAAAGTGCCATCTTTCTCTATGGAACATATGGAAACATTTTGCTTAGCATGAAGATGCCAGATACTAAGCCCACCATTACGGGACTTTATATTATACATCTTGAGTTTATTTTCTTTTGTGTGTAGTAAAAATGGCAAGTGAAGGATCACATCTCTTGCAAGATGCTTAAGACAAATAGGATCAAGGTGAAGAACTTTAAAGCTATTAGAAGTTGGAAGAAGTCTCTAAGAAATAAACGAGTAAGCAAAATTTTGATGTTAAAGAAATGAAATAAAGGGTAAAATATGTATTTTGATAACTTTATATTTGCTTTGAATTAGAAAAAAATATATATATAAATTACATATACACATAAGTTATGGGGTTTTTTTAAATATCAGTGCAAACACGTGAATTTAGATTCTTAAATCTACATATTTAAAGCCTGAAGTTAGACTTTTAAATACACTGCTTGTGCATGTGTGTTTAAGTACTGTCTTCAAGCACATACTCTTGAAATGTCCATAAACAGTGTAAGTTGTTGTAGTGAATGAGAAGATAGGATATCAATGATATTTGTAGACAACCTTTTTTTTTTTCCTTTTTTTACACTCTGAATACTGAATTTAGTCTCTGAATATGACAAACATATCCATTTCAGGAAAATTGAATTGCTTTTAATTGTCATAATTTTTGAGTACATAATTGAGTCTTAGGCCTCCATTGATTATAAACATAATTTAGATACCTCAAGCTCAATTCAGTTACTAACACCAAAGTCTCCAGTACCATTTGGAGTGATTTAAAGTTTCTGAAACATTGCCTTGGGGTTGATAAATATGACTTGTTACTGGTACCTAGTGCTATTTCAAGTTGCAGAAGTTCCCACCTGGTCTCCAGTTCCCACCACAAAAAAGTGGTTCTCTAATAGATTCAGTGTCACATCTGAACCTCTGATGTGTCAGACGACATCATGCAGCCATGTATAGACATTTGCATGCTACCCCAGATAAATTACTGTTGGTTTGGTCGGTATTACTTCTACTTATTGAACATATGTCTAAACAGTGCGTGTATCTATGTATAATGTATCGTGATTTTGTAGTTTATGAAGTATTGCATATGTTCTGTTGCCATTTCATAGGACAAAATGAATTCTGGAATGTATGTTTGAGAACTTTACTGCATTACCGTAATAAGAGATAGCTGGATGAACTTTTTTGCATGTGGGAACTCTAATTAAAATGAATGAAAGCAGACATTTGCAATTACCTTTGCAGAATAAGGGGATCAGTTTCAGATCTGGCACCTTGGTGCTTACTTTTCCCCAGCTGAGTCTTCCTATTGATAATAATTGGATGCTGGTTCCTTGAAGAGCAAAGGTATAAATTACCAAATGTGTTGCAAGCTGACAGAACAGAAGTCATTTTAATGTGAATGGAAACTAAGAGATTCTCTTCATATAACCTGAAAAAAAGAACCACAAGGAAACTCTGAACTTGCTAATATCTGCAAAAAATATGTACATGAAATACAGTAATTCTATTTATAAAGTCAATTCATTTCAATGCTATAAACTAGTGTTTTTCCTCTCAAGAAATTTCAACACTACTATTTTAAATAAACTGAGATTCCTAGAATTCTCAACAATTATCACGTAGATTGGTCTCATAAAAACTTTCAAGCACCTTTCCCTCTCAGTTGAGATTTTGCTCTTTTGAACAGACCAGATGTCATTCATCAAGAAAAATATTCTCTCAGAGGCACAACAGTGCCTAAGAGTGCCAGCATAAACTGAATGAGAAGGCTGAAATTCAAAGAAGGGGTTTTATGTGTTAAAAAATTATGGAAAATCTTTACCAACTGTCATAGACTGATCCCTTTTTCTTTCAAGGCTCTCATAGACAGAAAAGGATTGTGTAGATAAACACAAGAGTATTCTTCAAGCATCATTTAGTTGGCAGTTCATTTTCCCCGTATTCTATAATATCAAAAAAACTCCATATTGATTTAAGCTCCACTGCATCAATTGCTGAGAACAATTAGAGTCAAAGACATGTTAGACTTGAAGATAGAAAGCCTTTATCTTACAATCAGAGCCCTTCCTACAACAGTTTGAGATACAAAGTATCTACAAGAGTTCCAGTGATAAAATTGGTTGATCTATTGGACTGATAAGAAACATTTTCTTCATTAAGTTTGTCCCATTTTTCTGAACACTTCTGCAAACTTATTTGTTAGCTAAAAATATTTGATGATTTTTTTTTTTTTTCCATATACACACTGGACTCCCTGTATTTAAATGCCTTTGAGACCTATTCAGTGTATTTACAAAATTGGTCTGGAAAAATACATGACATAATTTCTGTTAGCTGTTATGAAATCTAAGCAGCAAATTTCTAGGCAATAGAAATAACTTAAGACCGTGAGAATTACTTGATAAGAAGACTTAATAGGAGAGAAGCAGTCCTAAAAATTTTCTGTATTCATCTAGATATTTTTATTTACCATTTCATCATACTACCTGAACAACTTTTCAGACATCAGTATAATTCATTTTTCCTCATGACATTTTAATAAAATAAGGGAGTGCTGTTTTCTGCATTTTGCGAATAGAGAATTTAAGTACAAAGTCACCAAATCTTAGTGCCAAGAAGAGGTTTGGACACTAAAATGGGTATTGAGTGTGTAAATTTTACCTAGACCACAATTACAAACATGAAATCAAATGCTTAGTTGTTACTGAATCTTGGAAACATTAAAAATATGTAGGGGGAAGGGAAGGGAAGGGAAGGGAAGGGAAGGGAAGGGAAGGGAAAGGGAAAGGGAAAGGGAAAGGGAAAGGGAAAGGGAGGGAGGGGAGGGGAGGGGGGGAGGGGAGGGAGAGGAGAGGAGAGGAGAGGAGAGGAGAGGAGAGGAGAGGAGAGGAGAGGAGAGGAGAGGAGAGGAGAGGAGAGGAGAGGAGAGGAGAGGAGAGGAGAGGAGAGGAGAGGAGAGGAGAGGAGAGGAGAGGAGAGGAGAGGAGAGGAGAGGAGAGGAGAGGAGAGGAGAGGAGAGGAGAGGAGAGAATATTTCAGTTGGAAAGAACCTACAATGATCATCTAGTCCAATTGCCTGACCATTTCAGGGCTGACCAAAAGTTAAAGCATGTTGTTAAGGGCATTGTCCAAGTGCCTCTTAAACACTGACAGGCATGGAACATCAACCACCTCTCTAGGAAGCCTGTTCCACCTTTGACCACCCTCTCGGTAAAGAAATGCATCCTAACGTCCAGTCTAAACCTCCCCTGGGGCAGTTTTGAACCATTCCCGCACGTCCTGGCACTGGATACCAGGGAGAAGAGATCAGCATCTGCCTCTCCACTTCCCCTCCTCAGGAAGCTGTAGAAAGCAACGAGGTTGCCCTTTAGCCTCCTTTTCTCCAAACTAGACAAACCCAAAGTCCTCAGTCACTCCTCACAGGACATGCCTTCCAGAAGGTGGATCACCTTTATAAAATACAGTAGATTTATAATCTTTTATTTCATGCAGCTACACCACATCTAAAGTTGCTAAGCTGCTGGGTGTCAAACTCAAGTAAAGACTTGTAAGAGTTCACAAGATATGCTTTCCTTTAGTTGTTTTAGATAAAAGGACTGATTTTTTTTAGATATTTCTGGAGAAAGTGTAGCCATGTTGCCCTGTAATATGGTATTGCCATTGCTAGTAGCAGGCCACAGGTTTTGTACTGAGTTTGCAAGTCATGAGGACTGAGGCTTGTAAGGCCTGCTCTGTTTGGGCTTTTTTTGACCTGCCTGCAGATTAGTTCTACTTGGCTTATCTGTAACAGTGGGTTTTCTAATTGACCAGATAGTTATGGTTAACTTGTTTTACTTTTGTTGATCTTTGTATTGTAGCAACATATTTTGCGACTCTGCTCAATGAAGGACTCCAAATGTTAATGGCTCTCCATAACACCCAACTATCACCACCAGAATGAAACTGTCAACCTTAGGACCCCTGACGCAGAGGAAGGTAGAGTATAACATCAGGAAAAGGCGTAGAAGCTAAGTGTTCTTCCTGATCATAGTGTCTTCTCTTCCAGTGTAACCATTGGCAAGAGACTGGCTGGGCATTGGTCTGCTTGTGGAAGGTGGTGAGCGACTGCCTTTGCATCACTTGCTTCTTTTCCTCTTTCATAGATTCATAGAATGGTTTGGGTTGGAAGGGACCTTTAAAGATCATCTACTCCAGCCCCCCTGCCATGGGCAGGGACACCTTCCACTAGATCAGGTTGCTCAAAGACCTGTCCAACATGACCTTGAACACTTCCAATGATGGGGCATCCACAGCTTTTTTGGGAAACCTGTTCTAGTGTCTCACCACCTTCATCATAATAAATCTCATCCTTATATCCAGTCTAAACCTACCCTCTTTCAGTTTAAAACCATTGCCCCTTGTCCTGTCACTACAGGCCCTACTAAAAAGTCTTTATCCATCTTTCTTACAAGCCCCCTTTAAGTATTGAAAGGCTGCAGTAAGGTGTTCCCAGAACCTTCTCTTCTGCAGGCTGAACAACCCCAATTGTCTCAGTGTTTCATCATAGGAGATGTGTTCCAACCCTCTGATCATTTTTGTGGCCCTCTTCTGGACCTGCTCTAAGGGGTCCATTTCTTTCTCATACTAGGGACCCCAGAGCTGGATGCAATACTCCAGATGGGGTCTCATGAGAGCGGAGTAGAAGGGCAGAATCATCTCCCTCGACCTGCTGGCGATGCTTTTTTTTATGCAGCCAAGAATATGATGAGCTTTCTGGGCTGCAAGCCCACATTGCCGAATTGTGACCCATTTTTTGTCCACCAGTATTCCCAAGTCCTTCTCTGCAAGACTACTCTCAATCCATTCATCCCCCAGTCTGTACTGATGCTGGAGATTTCCCTGACCCAGGTGGAGAACCTTGCACTTGGCCTTGTTGAACTTCATGATGTTCACTTGGGCCTGCTCCTGAAGCCTGTCAAGATCCCTCTGGATGGCATCCCTTCTCCCTAGTCCATCTACTGCACCGCTCAGCTTGGTGTCATCTGCAAACTTGCTGAGGGTGCACTCAATCCCACCTTCGATGTCATTGATGAATATATTAAATAGTATTGGTCCCAGTATGGACCCTTGAGGGACACCACTCGTTGCTGGTTTCCACTTGGACATTGAGCCATTGACTGCAACTCTTTGGACATGAACATCCAGCCAGTTCCTTATCCATCTAACAGTCCACCTATCAAACTCAAATCTCTCTAATTTAGCAGCCAGAAAGTTGTGTGGGACCGTGTCAAAGGCCTTACAGAAGTCCAGGTAGATGACATCCGTAGCTCTTTGCTTGTCCACTGATGCAGTTACTCCATCGTAGAAGGTCACAAGATTAGTCAAGCATGATTTGTCCTTGGTGAAGCCAGTTGCTACAGTTCCAAATCTTCTAACGCTATATTCTTAGCTTTATATATAAGGTGTGTTTTCCCTGTGTCCACAAACAAGATTACGAGTGTAACAAATGTGCAGTACATATTAAGGCCCCTGCCTTAATTTGGTGACATATTATAAATGAGGTTGTGTAAACACAAGATCAAATGAGTGTGTTAAAGCAAGATATGGGAATATAATTTTTCAGCAAGAGACCAGTCAGAGGGGATAGTGATTGATAGTAATGCTAGAGAAGAATCTCTTAGTATAGGACGTTGTCAGTGGGACATCAGGGCAGTGCAAACATAATGTCCAGGCATAGCAGGAATAATCTGTATAGGCAAGAGCAGAGGTAAGTAGTACGGGGAGCCAGAAGTGTAACTTAAGAAGGAAAACTAGTAGTAGTACGAGGTTGGAAGATAGAAATCTGTCTCTTGGTAAGGGAGAGACAGAGAGAAGCTGAAGAGAACACTCACTGTGTGTTCAGTAATGGCATTTTCATGCAGCTGTACTCTCAGCAATGGATGAATTAGCCTACAGAAAAAAAAAAATCCATTCATCCTCAGCAGTTATGTGACTTTCATCTGCTGAATTTAGGATGAATCTCTGCTAATGCTGTCTTCATATAAAAAAAAAGTATTTGCAGTAACTTAGAAATTATTTATTTTTTCTGTGCTGACCAGTGTCGATGTGGCCCTATACAAATTCTTTCAAAGATCCATAAGGCAATGACAGCCTGCAGAAACTACAGATAACGTCATCTGACTGGACTAGGCAAAGAAGAAACACATGGGTTTATTTCATACGTACCAAATGTTCGAATCAATGTCTGACATGCATAATGATCAGAAAGCCAAAGCATAAGACACAGTGGATTGGAAGCATGTGCCTCCCCCAAGTAGAAGATGACTTTTTTTTCTTTTTTAAAATGGAAGGATATAAAGAAAAATGGGAGAAAACAGGTGAAATAACAGAAAATGTTCTTCAAGTAAAAGGCAATATAACAGGAAAGCAAATTTCTATTTTGAATAAAATGAATGCCACTTTCTGCTGCATTTTTTTATCCTGGGCCCAATCTGTGCCCAACCATTAATAAAATTACCCCATTGAAGGCATGCATTTTTCTGCATTCCCAAATACATACACATGTGGTAACCATATCTAGAGGGAAAAAAAAAAAAACAAAACCAAACCAAAACCAAAAAACCTGCCACCTGTTTCTGAAGGCAAAATTGGTTGCATGAATTTCCACGGTAAAATGAGGAAAACTATACAATATTGATTAATTTGAAGTATGAATGAACTATCAAAAATATTTTCAAATATATTTTCCTTTTATTAGCTATGCTATTGCATTTCTCTGCTTTCAAGAGGTCAGATGCTTGAGGAGTACCCATCTTCATAAAGATACAGACGATGATTACATTCATAAAATAGGATTTTTTTTTTAATTCTTCTCATTTTAAAGGTACTTAACTTTTCTGTAGTCAAGAAAAAAGAAAACTCAACAAACATATCTCTAAGGAAATTGCAAAAGTTTATGAGAAAATTAATTTCTTAGAACTTAATCCAGTTATTCAAAATGTCCCTGTGTCAATCTAGTAATAACTAAATGTGAATTAATTGATTTAAATGTTTATTACATATTATTAGATTTTATCATAGTTAAATAATATAATTTTAGATTCTTGTCAACTTAGCACTGTGTTTATTATAAACACACAGAATTAATTTCCTGACCCACATGAAGTTGTGCAGCAACCTTAAAAATGGTCACAAAGATCTTCACACAGAAATGTTTACTATGCTAACTGGTTACTAAAAATGAGACGAATTTTACTTTAAAAGCAGTAGTGATTAATTAATTTTGATGTTTATAATTTTTGTGCTTTTTTCTTAACTGTGCTTCAGTAGAACAATACAAAGCTATTGGAATTAAAAGACTAAATAGTGAAAACTCCCCATCTATTTTATCTTAATTTGACACTTTTGTCCTTTTTTGATTAAAGACAAGTCAAAGTTTAATATACAAATTTTGGATGTTAGAAGTTTAAAACTTCTTGTTTATAATTCCTGTTTCCCATAACCTATTGATACATGCTGTATATTGCTATCAACTCTTGCATATTCATGTTATTTATGTAGCCAAACAAAATTCAGGAATTATAACTAGGCATTTGAGTTAAATATTCACAGTTCACATTTAAGACTTTGTCAATTAAATCATGCAGGCAACAGACTAAACTGAAAGGTTAAATTATGCAAAATATGTATTTGCTATTTACTATACTACAATTGTCACAAAGTACAGTCTCAAGTACAAACCCATTGACTGACTTGGGCGTCAAATAAGCATAATTAGAGAGAAGAGTTACTTAACAGTCAAGAACCTAGCTAGGTTAACAGGATAACTCCATAAAGACCTTCAGAAGCATGTTTATTTTCCTTGCTTACATAGAGACTACAGATGTTTATCTTAATGGTTAGGTGATTCAAATTTGTGCCTGGTTTAGACAACCTATGTAGTCAGAGTAAAGGTGTCATATAAGTCATGAGTTAAACCAGATCATCCAAGAGTTTCCACCTAGTTCCAGCAATTAATAGTCATCCACCTTTGCAGTGTAGGAACCGATAAATATAACATGAGTCTATACTAGTATTTTGGTTTGGCTCAGGAGTGCACTTCTGAGGCAAATCTTGCAGTCATTCCCACTAACCATGCTTTTTTACACCTTGTGGGGTGGTCTTCAGTGTTTGAACTGAATTCCTTCCTAAAGTAAAAAGTAGTGCCAGCTACTAATGACAGCTCAGCTCAGGAGACCATTCTGGAGCCAGTTAGAATTAACTCCCTTGAAATACATACACTGTGCATGTCAGGTCCTCAGCACTAGCTGTTTCACCTTAACAATCTTAATTTGGCTAAATTATTTGCTGATATAGACATAACTACACTAGTGCAGTTTGTAATTGTTCCAAGGGTACATAAATTACGCCTATGTAAGTTACTGTGTTTCTGGTACCAATGCAGTTGCCTAAAAATTTAAAGACAAATAAAATTTCCATTCTCTGTGATTCCCATTATGACTTTCCAGATAATGGGTTTGAGCAATGTGTGAGTAAAGAATGACTGTGTCAGGGCTTGTGCCATTGTAAATTTTCATGACTACCTCACACAAGTTGAAGGGGATATAGAAGATCCTCTTCATTGTGCTAGAGAAAGGAGCTGAGGCTCAGTGGTGTGGAGATGGAAGTATTCTAGGCAAGCAAAGGCCTGGAATAACAGGAAATAAGGGAGTAAATTCTGACTGAAGCAGTCCATCTACAGCTGGAATCATATCTGGATGTCAGACAATCTCTCCATCTTTCCTAAAGTAAGTCTGGCAATAAGATATTTTCCACCAACTGTTGCAACCAATTTACAGAAGGAAAATTAAGTAAATTGAGTACAAAAATAAATAAATGCATGCCTAGAGTAAGATTACATGCCAGTAGTCCCAGTCCTTAGCTGTCTTCTCTAAATCCTGGAAAACAGTTCTCCAGTTTTCGTGGGATTTAATGGAACTGTAGAGATCCAAGTTTCTTCCGTATTGATTGACCCAGCATTAATGCATGAATTGTGTCTTCATGTGCTTTCAGCTTTGTTTCAACTAAACTTTTTTTTCCTCTTCTCCAACTATTTTTCTCAGTAGGAATTTTGTACATAATGTGCCAGTAGTAAGCAAAGCATCATAATAGGTTAATACTGTTATTAACCTTGAGGCACTGTAGACCAAGTAAAACATTTTAAATGTTATTATTGGACCACCTTAGCTGGAACTTGAGAATAGACAAATTAAGACCTGAAAAAGGAACAGAACTTTTACACAGCAGCCATCCAGTCAGTACCAGCTGTGTGGCTGTAAGTCTGAGGTAGCTTGTATGCAACGTCAATAAAATCTCAAAATCCTTTCTGTGTTTACCCTATCACAAGGTGAACGTGAAAACCGTTGTGCTTAATTCTTGCTGACAAATACTTTCACATGTATTGGCAAACAGTCAGCTACAGTTGAATAGAACAAAGCAGCTGCTTGCAAAGCTCAGCCAAGAGCCAATAACTGTTAGTCTTCTTTCTCCTCTGCAGCTCACTAAGGGATTGTGTCAAAAAGTCAGACACATATTTCAGATGCCCAAAAGAGACATTTTTGCATTACCATTCTTTTGTCTGTACATGCTCATGGAAGAACATCAGTTATTCCCCAGGCACAGACTGATTACGTGATCTGTTCACTGAAGAGTCTGGGAAGTCCTGGTGGAATCCTGCTCTGAAACTGTTATACTCTGCATGATGATAATAAACTTGTCTTGGGGCCATTGACTTTGTTCCTGCCAGTCAAAGATTGTCCTTCCTTCACCCTGAATGTCTTTCATGCCAAAAAACTCTCAGCAGAGCTGTAATACACAAATACAATACAAATACATCCCTTGCATAGGCTCCCTATCGCTTCTCCAACCAAAAGCCAACTGTGTGTACTCATCTTAAGAACAAATTTTAGAATTGGCCCTTAATGATTTTGTGAAAGATAGCAAGATAGCAGAAACTATGCTTGAACCTTCACAAAACTATGAGAAACAAAGTCTTCCTGAAACTGTAGGCCAAGTATGATGCACTGCTTAAGCAGTGAGCCTACGTATGGTATGTTTATTGCTTTCTAGACACAGAATTCTAGGACAATTCTCTGCTGTAATGGATTAAAAATTGATCATATAAAATTTAGCTTACTGTTTGAAAATTACAATGATTAATAAGTTCTCTCTAAAGAGACTAGGAATTGACTTTGTATTCTTTCTTCAAAAGAAAAAAGAAACTACTCATTGGCATAGATTCCTGACTATTAAAGAAATGGGACTGGATTTTTGAAAAGTATCATGAAACTGCTTGTAGTATAAGCCCTTTCTCATTAACTAATAGCTCTTGATTATGCTATTTAGGATGTATCTTCTTGTAACTTTGGTGGAAAACATAGCTAGTGGATTATAACCAAGAAATCCTGCTTATGTTTTTTTTACTCCAGATAGTGTTAGCTACCCAGGTGGTGGTTAGATTGGGACTGAAGTTGCCTCATCTGTACAGCTGGGCTTGTTGCCTTCATAGAAATCCTTAAAGGACATAATTTAAAATTGCTACATGAAAACATAGAGCCTGAATCTCAAACATGAACATGTGCTACTAATGCTCTTTTTCATATAGAGAAGTAAAGATACCAAATTCTATAAGACTATTTTTGGGTTTTTTTCTGCTATTAAGAAGTAAAATAAAAGAAATAATTCAAATACCTGGAGGTTCTAGTAACAGGTCAACAAAATCACTACCATGAACTACAGAACTCAGAAGGGGTCCTTCAAAATGATGTTAGTTTTGAAATGATTGTCATTTGTATTAAAACAAATAAAACACTTTATAATCAGTCTCAATGTTTTCTGAAAAGCAGGTATCAAAAGGAAGGACCAAAATCTTGAGTCTCGGCTTTCTTGCAAACCATTCATCAACCTTCTCCTACTTTCAGAAATTCGTCCTGACATATTGTTTCCTATCTTTTTTCAAAAGGCTTCAAGTTGTATTCAGCTGATATTTCTGAATACCGTAATGTATCTTCATTCAGGTGCTATCTTATCTCTCCATAGTCAGCTGTGTTCTGTTTACCAACAAATGATAACCATTATACTGGCAGATAAGTTCAAGCTATTCTGTAGATATAAGGGCAATAGCAAGCCACTCATGCAGGACTTGATTTCACTTAAATGCACACACACACACAGAGTTTATTTCATGACTTGAACTAGAGGAAAAGTGGATCAATATTCACTTCCATTTGGCCTCCTTTTTTAAGTTTGATAGTTAAGAGTTTTAGATTTCAGCACTTTAAAAAGTCCATGAAGATTAAAAAGGAAGAAGGGAGAGGGAGAGGGAGAGGGAGAGGGAGAGGGAGAGGGAGAGGGAGAGGGAGAGGGGAGAAGAGAAGAGAAGAGAAGAGAAGAGAAGAGAAGAGAAGAGAAGAGAAGAGAAGAGAAGAGAAGAGAAGAGAAGAGAAGAGAAGAGAAGAGAAGAGAAGAGAAGAGAAGAGAAGAGAAGAGAAGAGTCGAGTCCTTCTAAGGATAAGGAAGATTGCAAAATTGGAAATACCCACAAAACTAAAATAAAATTTCCTTAAGAATCATGACAACACTGGTTTCATAAGAATTATTCTAATGTTTCCCAATGTCCTTATTTCATTTCTTTCATCTTATCTTTTTTCCCACCCCAGACACCTTGTTGCCCTTTCAGTAATAGCTTAAGATTCAGTGATCCATTTCAACCTCTTTTCTTCTGTAGAACATTTATTCCTGAAAGATATGTAACTCTTCAAATGGGGTGAATTTTAAAAGTTTCTAGAAAGTTAGCAAAAGCTAGTGGGGATGTCATTTTCTCCTTCATTTCTTTTTTCAAGGTCAGTAGTGGGCTTTGCTCAGATTTTCCTCTAACTGAAGAAAGTGACTTGATATTCCTCATAGCCTTAAATGAGATCTTCAGGATCAGTTAATTAAAATCCACCTGTCTCCTTCTATAGTTTCGCTGAGCATTAAAGCTGGAGTAGCAGGCAAAACAGATTCAGGGGAATGTTCACAGCTGTTGATGAATAAGGAAAAGATTGTAACTTTTTGACTTATAACGTCTTTGTTAGAATTGAAGTAATAAGTTTCGTTAACAGATTTGATGGGCTGGAAAGCAGGAATAAGAAGGAGAATAGCATAAGAAGAACAGAATTTCTTTGCTTCTGTATTTAGGTGGTAGGTATATAATTATGCACCACTCAGTTTAGAACACTGTAAATTGCTGTCCCAAAGCATTTTGGATAGTCATTGTCCAAAGTCATTGACTATTTTATAAGTTTTGTTGAAGGAGTCACATGCTTTACCTTTGTGATCAATCTACTTTGTCACATTGGTTTATTTCACCTATTTGTTACCAAGTGCATCAATATGGGATCTAATATCTATCCTTTCTTTCCATGTAAACTCAAAAAAAAAAAAAAAAATTCCGAACATTTCCCAAACTCATTGGCACGGGTGCATGCGCTGCAGGAAGGGTGCAGAGTTTGCAGCGCTGGAGCAGTGTGTTTGCTGGCCACTCGCGCAGGGAGCGGTGGTGCAGCCGGCAGGGGTCATCGTGAGACCGCGCTGGCCGAGCAGTCGTCCTGCTGAAGTGTGCCGTGATTTCAAATGGCCTTATTCTACCGCACAAAACACGCACAACTCACCCTGTTGTAAAACCCTGGAAGCGACTTTCTGTTTTGGTCCAGCTTTTTTGTTTTGTTTTTTTTTTTGTTTCTATACTAAAGCACAAAAATGCATCATCTAAAAAGAATAATAAAATTTCACTCAAAAAAACCCCTGCAGTGAAGTTTTCCGAATTCAGACCAGTAAGTCTGTCAAAGTTGCTAAGCTTATTTCCAATTGCCAAGTTCACCTTTCTTCACAAGCCTTAAAGGGACTCATGAATCATAGCAGTAGCCTAAAACACCTTACATAAACTCTCACAACTAAGCCAGTGGAATATTAAAACACGATAAGCAACGGAATCAGCAAATACATCGAACACTCAAGTTACATAAAAAAGAAAGCTATTAGCCTAAACTCATTTCCACTACATTAAAAACAAAGAAAAAAAAAGGCTTTTTATTACTTTTTACAAAATAGTTCTAAAATGAGCACCGTAAAGAAGTACCCTAATCGAGACAAGGTTGTAATCACACTAGTACCTTCTTCAAAGAGAGACTGGGGTAGGAAAAGTAATTATAAAGTCCAAACAGAATGCTTTAAAGGTACTTGCTCTCTCTTCACATATACATAGAAAGGTCAAGTGTAACTAGACTCTCAGAGCAGATTTGATTTCCCATAACCTATATTATCTAAATAAGCAGATCTGCTAATGACACTAAGAAAAGGGCTCTAAATCTCAGTGCTGAGACCTATCAGGCAGATTTGAAAGGTGAATGCTTTTCTCTGGAAGAAATGAATCAAAGACAGAATTCAGTCCACCCCCCATTTGAAACGTGCTGCTGTGTTTCTCCTCTATTCTGAAATTTACTTGAAGAAACAAGGAGAATCACCTTTAAAAAGGAAAGCAAATGAATGTTCTTTTCCTTGCAACGAACATAAACAAAATCAAAGCTTACCTATGAGCAGAAAAAAAAAGAGGAAAAAGGAAGATCAATTTGATCAAAAGACTATCGCTGATGACAAGAACAAATATTTAATGTTGGTGTTTTGATTCATTAAGCTTTCTGAACCTTGTAACTTGTATGCATTCCTGGAGTTAAATCCTGGAGTTACAGCTTTTATGTACCACAGGTACATAAATGCCACAGAATGACATCCTTGAAGCACCTACTAATCCACCACTTTTTGTATGTCAAGCATTATGATTCACTGATTACTTTTCCATGGATTTTTCTAAAGAAATCTCCATGTCCTGTTCTTTAAATTTTATACATTGATTTTTCTTTGTTTAGACCTTTAGGGATCCATTTAGATTCTTGAAAGAAAAGGAGAGAATTGGAGGAAGTAGTAGCAGAAGATAAACTTTTTTTTTTTAAGTCATATGTTATTGAAGAAATTTATACAGCCTAAGAACATACAGGAACACTTTTTAATGAAAAGAACCCTCTTTCCCCTTTGAAATGCTACAGATTTATGGGAACACAATTTCTGAACAATTTTTTTGAGTTTTCTGATTTTTTTGTGTTTTCCATACTATAAAATGTAATAAATAATTCCACCTACATTCTATGACTGCATAGTATGAGAAAATGTATTACAGAAAAATTATGCTCCTTCCATTACTGAGTATCTTTTAATTGAAATTGTTACAGAAAATTATTTAATTTCCAGGATAAGTGCTTCAGGATCACTTATCAGGTATAAATAAATAAATAAATAAATGTAAAAGTCTTTTGAAGTCTTTCAGTAAAAGGCAATTACAGGTAAAGATTAGCAACTTCCTTTTGATAGAATCCCTAAAGAGGCTTATAAAGTTTGTGTGCATGGCAACATTTTTTTTTCTCACATTGATGATAAAGAATGACAGAAGTACTTTATAACAGACCAAAATGTGTTAAAGTGGAAGAGTATATACATATATCTCTAGAGAAAGATTTATAATGCTACTTAATCATTTTAATTTTGACAGAGTTTCAAAATACTACCAGACCAGATGTGAGAGGGAATTTGGATGGTTGCAGGTTGCTTCTGTTGTTTCTGTTTCTCCTTCTTATGGGCTGATGCCAACATGGAAGCTCTAAATTAGGAAGCTATAATAGGAATGTATATGACACTACTTCGGTTAGCCAATCATACCAGTAAGTATGATAAGTAGGAGAGAGTAGGATTGTGTCACAGCTGGAGATATAATTACTGTATAAATTACTCTTTAATAGCTTCTGTGCTATGTATTAGGGAACATGTCTCTCAGTTTTACCAATTAACCTACTGAAAAAAACTCCCAGTAAATTCAACTGTGTAACTGAACAGACAAAGTATTGCTCCTGTTATTTTTACATTGTTCTATCTGAATGCATATTTTTCATTAATTAAGTTCTATAAATTTCCAGTGGAACAAAAAAAAAAAGAATCTCGTCTGACTATAAAATTTTCTGACACACAAAATGAGAACATATTGAAATCCCTTGACCTTCTACCTTTCAAAAATTCTCAGCATGAAAAGAAATGTGTTTCTACCCCAAAATGACATTCTCCTGGCTAACAGCTGTAGAGTCACCTTACTCAATGTTTAGATCAGATTCTGTAAGCATTAGTATCTCAGAAGGGTTGGCCTGAATTTCAAGTCAGATGAAACCAAATGTCAACCCTAGCAAAGCACTAAACCACAACAGGATCACATCTTTTTCTGGATTTGACAAAGAAATTAGATACTGCCCTTCTGTCCTTTCCTGTTTTCTTTTTTTTTTTCCCCCCACTGTCTTTGATGAAATCCTGGTTTTAGTTTCAGTTGAAGGCTTAATCCTGTAAGCCATTCAGTTTATTCATGATCCAGTAAATGTCCTCAAGCAATTGTTTAACTTCATTTAAATCATTACGAGCTTAAAAATGAAATACTTGTCTACAGGTTTTCTTGGTATAATGCTTAGCACTTTCAAAGGATCAACAAGATTTTGGTGCCACTAAGCAGCTCTTAGTCAAGGGTGGGACTTATCTTACTTTAAAGAAGACATCTCAAATAGATCACATGAACTTCGCTGAGAAGCTGAGTATTTCCTCCACTGACTATAAAGCTGGCCTGAGACGACTAGCTTGCACATCTCAAGCCTCAGTTCAGATGCCCGCATACAGATGTCTAATGCAATTTGGGATGCCATAAGGTACCCTAGCTGGCCTCCAGCTGCTACTCCAGAACCACATGGGTCTTCCACAGATCCTGTTATATATGTCACCTCTGAGGTATTCTTGGTCATTTCTAAAGACCTGTCTGTGGACAATTGAACTGAGCTCCAGCTTCTTGTATGAGGAAAGTTCTCTGCCTGCGTTGCACAGAAGACTTTTAGGTGAAGGAGCATCGTGGTTTAACCCCAGCCAGCAACTAAGCACCACACAGCCGCTCACTTACTTCTCCCTTGGTGGGATGGGGGTGAGAATTGGAAGAGTAAAAGTGAGAAAACTCATGGGTTGAGATAAAGACAGCTTAATAGGTAAACCAGAAGCTGCATGCACAAGCAAAGCAAAACAAGGAATTCATTCACCACTTCCCATCGGCAGGCAGGTGTTCAGCCATCTCCAGGAAAGCAGGGCTCCATCACGCGTAATAGTTGCTTGGGAAGACAAAATGCCATCACTCCCATTCCCTCCCTTCCTTCTTCTTCCCCCAGCTTTATATGCTGAGCATGACATCATATGGTGTGGAATATCCTTTTGGTCAGTCGGGATCAGCTGTCCCGGCTGTGTCCCCTCCCAGCTTCTTGTGCACCCCCAGCCTACTCGCTGGTGGGGTGGTGTGAGAAGCAGCAAAGGCCTTGACTCTGTGTAAGCACTGCTCAGCAATAACTAAAACATCCCTGAATTATCAAAACTGTTTCCAGCACAAATCCAAACATAGCCCCATACTAGCTACTATGAAGAAAATTAACTCTACCCCAGCCAAAACCAGCACAGGAGGAAGTCAACTAGCAAGTTTTAGATGCCTCAAAAAATTAGCAACCCTTGACTACAGCTTTTTGGATTACATTTTGAATGAGGTTTAGATATCTGAGGTGGGACATTCTGATGCAAAAGCACCATTTTTTCCCATTGTTTATAAGAGAAGAATGGACGGCTTCTGATGTAAACAGCTACCTTATAGGCATCTATTTTGGTATTGAGATGCTTACACATGGATATCTAGTGTTATCTCAGACGATCTAGAGTATTCCAGCTGGCCTCTACCTGCCTCTCCAGAGGCATAGTCACTCATAGATCCTAGGTCATATCTGCTAGACCCTCACATACATCTCATATTCCCTCCAGGAATCTCAAATGACAATGAGCACCTGTATTTCAGTAACTGCATCCCACTCCAAAAGCTAGGTGAGCAGGAGCCTACCACAGTGCAAAAATAAAGGACAGCAGTCACGTTTTTTTTTAATGATGGTTTGTTTGTTTGATTGGTTGGTTGGTTGGTTGGTTGGTTGGTTTTTCCCCAGAGTAATTTGGAGTAAATTCTTGGTATATCTGGGATCAAAGGTATACAAGCAATATAAATATGTATTCCAGTTAAAAACAAAAATAATAAAGAACCAAAAATGCCAAAGCATTAAAGAACCTCACAGACCACTACAGGAAAATCTCTGCAGTTAAGTGGGAAAAATGAAAGAGCGTCAACCTACCAATTTGTCTCACTTTCTCTATACATGACAATTTCTTGAATCAGTATCAGACTATATGCTCAGAAAAGTTGTGTTGGTTTTTTTTAAAACATAATTATGTAAGTGAGTAGATCTTGTTATTTCCAGGAACCAATGGGCTGGATGGATTCTCTGAAGTAGAAGGAATTGCAAGCTAGGAGCCAGATCAATGAAGAAATTACTATGGAAAAATACCACAGGCTGAGGAGAAAGCTCAAGTTTAATTTATGCTTTATTGCTGTTATTAGAGTACCTACTGAAGTCCCAGGGAGGATAAGTTGTAAGAATCATGTGCAGACTCGAATCAGACCGTATACAATCTTCAGCTAGTTACTGTCTACTAGAATAAGAATAATGAAAAGAAACCATTGGGAGTTTTAACATTTGCAGCCTTCAACTGAAATTTGTCCAGCTCTTCTGTAATGTCAATAATCCCAGTTAATGACCATAGTGCATGAATCTTTAAAATCCTTGTCTTTGTCAATAAAAAGTTGTTCAAAGAGTTCAAAAATTGGTTTTAGAAGATTTCTACAGCTTTCCTGAAATAGGTAGATCTTAAATAAACATAATCTAGTTTGTTAAACCATGTAATGAGTATCAAAATTAAATTATCAGCATATCTATCGCTGCATCAACTAAAAATCAATAAATGGAAACAAAGCAAATATTGAATACCTTCTATTTTTTGGGGAAAATGAATAAAACTTTTTCTTTCTTTCTAAACCCAGTGTTTTGTTTAGAGAGTGGATGTACAGAATAGTAATTATCATTATTTTTATTCATAGTTTTTTTAGGAAACACAGATCACCTTTAAAGAATACTAGGGCTGGATGGAATGCTGTAGCTTTTTTATCACATATTTAAAGCTTTGTCTGGAATGATAAAATCCAGTCATAGATTGACACCAAAAGTAGACTGTAACTTTAGTAGTCAATGATAAAATCTGATCATTGTAATATAGAGCTCTACTCATACATACAGATAAGGGTGTGATGCTTTCTTCTTTTCTTTCCTTTTTTTCAGTAGCATATGAATGTCCTGTCAAAAAAACCCATGCCTTTGCTGATAAAAAGTCAAGATTTCTTTATTTTTTTTCTGAAAACATTAGATTCATTACAGGGATATGCAGTGCTATATCAGACCAAGTAATGCTTTCTAAACTCTGTTAATAATACTTTTTTACATCTTGAATTTATCCAGCAAGCAGCTTGAAGAGCTGAAAGACTGAAGAAATTAGATACAATTATAATATTGTCACTGTTATTAGTATTGGTCTTATATTTTAAGACTTCTGCTTAAAAATACTAAATACTTTCAAAAGCATAGTGTGATATTTCCAAATCTGAGTGTGGGGTTTTTTTGTTTTGTTTTGTTTTGCTTTGCTTTTTGGTTTTGGTTTTGCTTTTGCTTTTGCTTTTGCTTTTGTTTTTTTTCCCCAATGCTTGAAATTGAAGTCGGAAAAATTGCTGATTTTTGGGAAAAAAACAAACAGCCTTGCTTTGGGAAAGGTCATTTACAACAAAGTTTCAAACTTTCTGAAAGGTTTCATCTATTCCTCGAAGAAATTTTCCCTTTGTTAAAGGTTTACATTACAGAAGGAAATTCATTGGTGTAATTACTGTGCAATAATTACACAATAGATAGATAGATAAATAGGCAGATACAGATAAAATATATAGATATATATTTGCAGACACATGTATGCATAATGCGTTTATACATATATCTATGCAGATATCAGATGTCCACATATAAAGTTATTTATACAAAACCACACAGTGTATGCCATTTGTGGATGTTTACTTCTCTGAAGATGTAAACAAGACAACAAAAAACCTTTAGTGTAATTAATGGGATTAATGAAATGAATATTATTAATTAAGAAATGTCACGAAGAATCAGACTTTAAATAAAATAGCTCCACTGTTTATGTAGTACCTGTGAAGATCAATTTGGCTCAATACCGGACCATCTTGTTTCAATACACTGATCTGGGTCTTTTTCACTCTCAGAGAATTCTTTCTTGCGGAAAAGATGAACATTTTCTTTGTGATCAGCTTAGGACGATCGTCAGTAGGACGATCTTTTTCCCTCCATGTCCTTGTACTAATTCACATCAAGCATCAAGCAGAAGTAGCAAAGTCAGTTTGATGAACTGTTATGATATTTTGTGGCTACTTTTTTTGCTGTCATTCTTTCTCACTATGTATGGTTTTACTCACAATCACAATTAACACAAGTGTATTGTATAGTCACTTGATTCTTGGCTGTGACAAGACTAGAAGTGTGAGAAAGAATTACAAATGTTCCTGAAACAGCTACTCATTATTAATGTAACAGTTTAGGCTTAAAGAATTGACAAAACTGTCATTTATAACTACATTTGAACACTGTGAATATGTGTGAGGACTCAACTGCCACCAAAACTAAAAGAAATACTGATTCTATTGATTTAGTCAAAGTAATGGACATGATTATACTAGCATATTTTAGTCTGCATCCATTCACTCTCCAAAATAAACACAAAATACTATATAATAACATTTTTTTCTTATAAAAGATAACTTTTCAAATATGATTACGTTTTTCAACCTTTTTCATCCTTTTTATAATGGTTATCATAGGCTTATGAGGGTATTTCATTCTTTGCATGAAAAGCAGTAATATGGTAATGTATTTGTCCTTGCTTAGAAAAAATATGGTGGTTTTTATGTAATAATTAGATTTCACATAATTGGAAATGGAACAGTAGAAGAGTCAGCAAATTTTGGCCTACCTTTCTGCACGTCTAACTTCTTTATAATGACTTGAGCAAGCTTTGAGTCAGTCTCCTGAAACTTTATTACAGGATTTTGCTTTATTCAGTCACTCATGTATTCATTTATTTATTTTAAATCAGCATTTCTTAGCTCCTTGGCATATTCACGCTATTTCCTAGGTGACTAGGAAGTTCCTATAACTTTGAAAAGTTTTCAGAAATGTTCAGAATCTTACGTTTAGATCACAGAATTAAATACATTAAAACCAAATGGGTGACTAAGGTAGAGGGAAGATTTCATTGCAAACCTTTTAAAATATTTTCAATTGTTGTGTTGTGTTTTGTTTTGTTTCTCATAGAAAAGTGATCAAAATGTTGATCTTTTGGTTCAAATGTAAGCAATCATAGATACAGGTCACTTTATAGTAGAGTGGGCAAACTTTAATAAACATAAATCAACTTCAGAAGATAACTGTACGCCATTTCCTTCCAAATAACACAGGCAGAATTTGTCCAGCTCACAAAAGGAAAGGTCAGATCAGCAGTTTTCAGTCTTGTCTATGAAGAAGCTTAAACCACTTGGCTTGCTTTTGTCTCATAGGAAGGACAGAAAAATAGGATAATATTTCCAGAATCACATAAATTGTTTGAGTTACTAAATTCCAACATCATATAGGTGATTGATTTGTTTATCCTTGAAGCAACAGTCACCAGCTTCAGAGTCATTTATATCTATTTGAATGTCATTAATGTTTATAGAGCTCTTACTGTTCACTACCAGCCAGGACATGTGAGCTCTAATAATTGAGTACGCTGAGATCATTGTATGCCATTCTTGCCCATCCTGGCAGTAAAAATGGCTTTAGGTAGTAAATGATGTATTTGTGTTTTGTAAGATAACAGGTGGTGCTAATGTGAATGAGAAATAGGATCTGGGTTACTTTGTTGTTTGTTGCACTGCAGAACACTTAAACGATTACATCAGATTTGTTGGTTTTGTTTTCCCCAAAGGGTTTCCTGTGACACAATTGTAACTTTGTCCTTGCCAAGAAAAGCCAAACAGAATATTAAAAAGGTAGC
This sequence comes from Gymnogyps californianus, assembly GCF_018139145.2. Taxonomy (NCBI): domain Eukaryota; kingdom Metazoa; phylum Chordata; class Aves; order Accipitriformes; family Cathartidae; genus Gymnogyps; species Gymnogyps californianus. The sequence goes on from NC_059471.1 coordinate 39,123,548, forward strand.
AGAGCATATACCTGAACAACTGCAAATGAGAGAGACAAAATGAAAGCTCACCTTGCAAGTACTATAGATTTAGCAGCCTTCCTAGGCTTAAAGAAGGCTATGAGGTAGGTAAAAGTCAAGACACACTTCCCCTCCCCACCCCGCAAAGGAAAGAAATCAACCCCAACAATCCATCACGGTTAGTGCACTCAAAGATAAGTAACTATGGAAAGGTAGTAATCTTTTTCAACATTGATCTGCAAAGTCTTTTGAAGTAAAGATATTTTTCAAGTCTTTATGTATCCCTCTGCTAAAACTTACAGAGGATGAGTTCTGTTCCAGCATAAAAGCTATTTCCATACATAGGTAAACAGATATAATTAAAGAAATTCAACATGTTTAATTTTTTGCCTAAAGTAGATTTTCAAAACTAATCCATATTTCTATCACTTTCTTCTGAAATTATGGAAGGGTTTGAGGACAATAGTGAGACCAATTAGAACTGTGCTCCTGCCTACTTTAAATCTTGGTCCCAAGTGCAATAATTACACAGTTTGCAAATAACTGTGCATTGGTATGTGAAATGAGACGTTGTTAAAGTCAGATAATTTTCTTTAACTTTCTGCAAATTGATCGTATGTAATATTTTCCTGAGATTTTCTCTTTCTAGACTGTTGTGCTGCAATCCAAAAAAGGTTTTTCTTCCCAAAAGATATAACTATCACCTTCCACATGCCTGATCCAGCACTTGCCCTGTTCATTCATCTGCTTTGTTCACTTTCTATTGATCTCCAATGTTTTTTATTTCTAAGAATAATAAACGTGAGTAGAAACAGGAGTTCAGATCTACAAAATTATTTGAGTACTTAGTGGAAGCTAACTAACTGCCAAAACAGAAGCTAGTGTCAGTGTTGCAACCATAAGATTTTAAGGATATCAGTGACAACTCTACAGATATGTAATTAGTTTCATAAAATCTTGGGCGCACAAACAGTTTGTAGGAACTCTTTGCATTTGAATACATTTCTCCAAGAGTTAAAAATTATAAACATATATATAAAGTCCACTCAGGAAAAAATACTGCATTTTACATTAGACTGCAGTATTTCAAACACATTCAGTTGTCTCAGGAGAGCTCAACTGCTACGAAGATCAAAAAGGTCATGGAGTTAGTTCTGGCTGTTAGTGGCATGTGGGTTAGAAACATGGTATCTATAGTGATAGACCTCCTACAGTCTAACGTACATCGATAGAAAAATAAGGCTACGAGGTGGGCAAAGATAATACAATTTCCAAACACAACTGCTTTGCCCAAAGTCACTTCATATTTTATAAATTGTGTTATAAAGTCAAGAATGCTCCATTCCACCAATGCACAATGCAATAACAGCTTGGAATTGGAAACTGGAAATTATAACTGGCACAGAAACAAAGCATCATTCCATCACGTATTTACAGTAAATGTGCAATTTATTGCATATAACTGGAAAGGTGAATGTGATTAAATACATAGACTACGTACATCATTCAAATATACATAATAAATTTAATTTGTGCGTATGTATAAGATAGTTTATCTATCATTGTTATGTACGCAGATTTTAGTAGTGACAAATACTTTTAAACTCACTACAATTTTCTGTTCAAGTGAGTGCATCCAAACACAGTTTCATAGTTAATTTCGATCACTGGGAATTTTATAAATGCCTTTAAAAACTCTTTTAAAACAATATATCACCTTTGGGAAATGTTTAAGTCTTAATAACACCGTATTCAGCAAAATGCATGTTGTTATTTTAGGTCTCCTAATCCCCAACTTGTTGTTATAGTCTCACATTTCTTTGCATAGCATGTGTGCTTTAGCCATTAAAACAGACGAATATTGAAAAGATCAGTTTAACCTAGCATATTATTGACTTTACTCATGTAAATTGAGCATGATATTGTTCTGTCACAGTAGAAATTTTGTGCAGTAATAGAAACAGAAAATACCAGAACACAGGATTCATTTTTAAATCCGAGGAGAATTCTGAGTTGCTCAGATTCCACTTGTGTAAACAGATACAGTCCCACTCATTGATAGTAATGACAATATATGAATGTGACACTGAACAGATCTTAACCTTGAAAGAATCTCCTTAGACACAATTGGAAGAAACCAATTTGATCATCTTAGTCTGAGTCTTACTCCATCTAATCATAATTTCTATTCAAACTGTTATTCTGATTTAAATTATTTGGTTTTAACTTTCAAGTAACAAACCTGTAAATCTTCTAATGAGAATTAGGAATATTGAAAGTCTCATTATTGAAGTATTTCATGATTAGACTGAGGTAAAAACCCCATCATTTAGATTAATAAGCAAAATGGGCTAATTTCCTTTTGTCTTTCACCATGAGCACATTATACAAGCAAACTTCCTGTTTTCTAAGTGCCTTCCAGTTTTATCTTTAAAGCACACCATTCCAGTGATTGGGTTTTTTCAGTGCCATACATACATGTAACACATTGTCCCCATTTGTCTCTATGTCAGCTGACATACTAAAAAATCAACTCATTTGCCTTTCATCCTTTCTAGTAGTAACACCTTCCCTATTATCCCAGCTAATCTTTTACTTGGTATTCGTCAGTGGACCTGTAGTAGCAGGCTGATCTTGAACCTTCAGAAACCTTCTGTGGGCAGTTGCCTTGAGCTGAAAAGCCACACACATTTTAACAGAAACTATGCAGTTTTCAGTGCATGATTAGGCTTTTAAATCCCATTGTAATTCTGGCAATGAGCCCTTCCTGGAACAGACTCTCCTGTTATACAAATATTATTTAACTTTGTGGAAGCGTAAAATTAATTTATACAATTACTATGGTAATTTATTAATATAACCATCGTATGACATATGGCAGAATGTTAGAATCTTGGGTGATTATGGACATAATGTTTTTCACAGAAAATAAAATCTGATTAACTGCACCATCTAACAGTAAAAACAAAAAGCAAATGAACAAAACCTCTTACCTAATTCATTGTTATTTTCAAATCCAGTCCTGCAACACTTTGTACATGGTAATACTTGCACTCGTGTTATCCACACTGGCAGACAAAGACTATGAATAATAGCATTAAAACCACAAGTAGGCCTGAAAATCTTACAGTGTGTATACCATATATCCACTGGCAAAATAAATATATGTATTATTTCAGTAACAATTACATGAGCCAGTCTATTTAGTATAATGAAATTAAAAAGACTCAATCCTATTGAAATAATATGGCATTTCTGTGACATTCAAATCCAGCAAATTCATAGATGCAATATGTGTGGTGAACCCGTCTGCCTTGTGGAAAGGTCAGCCTAATACAAAAGACCAAAGCAAAATACGCAAGCTATGAACCAGGAAGCTGCTGAACTAATAAATAGGCAGTATCTGACAAAATCTACCTAGACATTTAAGGCTAGGCATAACTCTCCACTGAAGTGATAACTTAAGCTGAACATTTATTAAACAATGAAGAAACATGTATATTTTATATACAGCAATGTGTTCATTTAGACTTGCTCTTTTGCATAAATTCTCTGGAATGTATGCACTCAGACTGGAAAATTTACCAAACCACAACTGACGATAATGTTATTTAGCAATACAGAGAAAAACATGATTATCTTCGGATGAGCTATTGGTGAGGATCTGAAGAATATCCTACACCTTTCTATGTTTAGGCTTGGCTGCTTTTGCTATGTGAGCATATCTTAGCAACAGTTTATACTCAGCAGAATTTATAATTACTAAAAACTGAGGAAGGCAATGAAGCATGCATTTTAATTGTGGAGTAATGTAACCCTTGAGAAAAATCATACATGAGAAAATGTAAGAATAATAGATTCATTTTAAAATGTGTATTTGCATATTTTGGTCACACCCAGGAGACAATGAGCTTGCAAAACAGAGAAATGAAAATTTTCATGAGGGCAAATTCAAAACGATTGGAGAATAGTAAGTATCAGTAAATATGTCTTTGAAAATATAGGATAAGGGAGTCTGAAAGTGAAATACAGCTTATATAAATTAGAGAATGCAAAGGAAGCAGGCTACAGAAATGAGTTTGAATTCTGCCTGTTTGACATTTATTTTTTCATTCATTCATTCATTCATTCATTTCATCTGCCTTTCATCTCATTTTCAATATTTAATAGTGAAGTCTAATAGTTTATTTCTTTATTTCACAGAGTGGTGTGATGATTAATAAATTATCACCTTTAGAGGTCTATGGCATTTACAGCTTAGAAATATTGTACACTATGCTGACTGCTGGTTGTGGCATTTACAGAGATATCATGAGATTTTTGGAACTTCTGCTTAATATTTATATTGTGCATATTCTTAGAACAGGGATAAGCTGCGCAAGAAACCTAACCATAATGACTTCTTAGCTTTGCAGATCGAAGACAAAAAGTAGACTGGAGTGCAAAAGTAAATATCTAATCTAATGTACATCTCTTTCTGCAGTGGGAAATTCAAGTAAAATTTGGATTCTTGGGTTCATGTACAGAAGATCATAGATGTAATGTTGCTCACTTAACGTATAGCTGCCTCTGAGAAGGCATCTGCTTTAAGGACATCTGATTTTAAAGTAAAGTGCAGAATTTAATTTACAGGGGACTTAATGTGAGCAAACGCCCATCCACATGAACACACTAAACCAATCAAATTTTGAAAATTGAAACCAATGCCTGTTTACTCAGCCTGTTAGGCATGATAATGTGACTTAAATATTGAAAAAAATTAAAAGTTCAGTTGCAGACAGCAGGAGAAATAGAAATCCTGATGATGGTGACTAGTCAGAGGGAAATACTACTTTTATTTTTCCCCCTATACTATATTTAAAAAAAAAAAAAAGGAACAAAAAAAAAGAGACAATTCTAAAGATAGAAGCAGACTGCTTCCACTGAAATCAGGCAGTTAAGGCAAACAAATAACATACAATACTTTATTTCTGAAGAATAACTATAAGTATTCAGTGTCTTCTTCTTTAATAATGCAAGTACCAGGTCAGCAGATTGTCTTCCTCCTCATGCAGGAGCATCTAGCTGATAGTTTAGTATTATCAAACATTTCTGGGTAACCAGGGCTTATTGGGAATACAGCTAACAAGCTTCATAATGCTCAGTGAAGAGTATGAAGCAGTATTCCTCACTTTGCTAGCTACTCTTACCAAAATGCTGCTACTTAGCAGCCAAAAGTTTCTGCTAACCTAGGTCTTCGCCGATGTCTCAGCACTAGCATACATCCAGCATAGAGGAGACCTGAAGCAGTCTCTCAGCTCACACCAGACTTCCAAACCTCTTCTTTCATCTCACAGCTCATGAGCAACACAGTCTTTGTCTTCCTCCTCATTCTTCCTCTGTCTTTTAAAAAGTAAATTTTGCCTTTTCCAGGACTGGAACCTATTGCCTTAAATAAGGTTAATCACACACTTACGTTTAGGCACTGTTCATTAGTTCAGATTTTTATACTTCATTGCAATTAGGATTTTTTTTTCCATTTTATATTTGGCACCTTTTTCAAACACACAAAATAAAAACTTATAAAATAAAAGTGCTTATTGGTCCATTTAATGCAACTACCCTTCTCTCCACCAGATGCTTGCAGAAGGCTCCTTCTCTTAGTTCCTCTGCAATCACCTCTGCACTTTTGCAGTGCAGGGGAATGGGTAGAGACGTAAAGAGATGTTGCTTTTTCTTAATGCCAATCTCACAGCAGAAAGAAAATAGGACTGGATATGGGCCCAATCCAGCCACTTCCATGAAAAAATCGAGAGGAAGAATACGGTTGTACTTTTGCCATATGACAGGAGCTTTCACTGTCTCTAGAACAGCTAAGAGTAGGTTAAGCTATAGCATGTTCTATCTGCATTACAATTAACCTCTCCGTTGTAAAAGCAGAGCTTTGAAAGGCTTTTCTGATTCCTCTGCCAATAAAATCTGTAAAACTGGTAAGTAAGGTTACCACCAGAGCTATCTTATTGGCATAATTTTGTTATTAGAAAACTCTAGAATAAAAAGATACCTAAGAAAAAAGAAATAAAAATGTCCATTCATTCAGTATAAGAATTCAGTCAGAGAAGGAACAGAAAGGCTGGTAGACTCTAAACACTGACTCTTCCACTCAAAAAAAGGAATATTCTGATCAGGTTAACAAGTAGCCTTTTTGGTGCTCTTTGCAGCTAAAAGCAGATTTACCTCTTGGTTTGCTGAATGCAATATAACAGTGTTCTATTTGCACTTCAGGAGTAACTCCAGAAGCCCCAGAGGAAAAAGACAAAGAAGTTTTCTAGCAGTTTTCAAAAGCAACAGCAAGAATTGAACTATATGTGAGGCTTGGGATATTGTTAAAAGGGGTGAAAAGGGAAAATGGAGAAGAGGTCAGTAATTGGAGAGCAGAAGGTTAGAGGCTGCCTGCTCATTTGGGGGATTTGTACTGAGAAAGAGACCAGGCTTGTTTAGCTGGTTGACTGATTTCATCTGGGAGATGTGATTTTCTGCATGTACTGGGTAGAAGGAAAGGGAAAATCAGGAATAATTATTTTTGGCAAAGTTAGGTAATTCCCAGTCCCAGCCATCTTCATTTGGTCACCAGCTGTTACTGCTGAAAAGTATTTTGTGTTACACAGTATTAATTCTCCATTTGTGTTCCTCTTCCTGATTGCTACTGCTTTCTCTGTTGCTTTTACTCTAAATTTCCTGGCTTTTAGAAATCCTGCTTTGCAAACTACTGCTGCAGTTCTAGAATATTTACAACCCTTAATTTATTGATATTTTTACTCACAGCTGTAATTCCTTCTGAATGTATTTTTGGTCTGCAAATGTATTGGTCTTTTTCAGTTCATATAATTAATGCGCTGCATATTGGGCATATTGCCTGAAGATCACCCTGCTGCTGAAAGCTAGTCTAAAAGATCTGTATAGGGAAAATCAGCAATGAACTTAGGCTGAAAAGTTTATGATGTCCTTAATAATGTGGTCACACATTATCTAGAATACTTGCAAGCAAACAGAACCATAAAATATTCCAAATCTCCATCAAAACAAATTTGTACCTTACAAACCTTTTATGTCCCAGAGGATCTGATAGCTCAGTGACTAAGGCAGTCATGCTCTAAAAGAGAAACTGAGCCTCAGAGTCCACCAGGCCAGGCCTAAATTATTCTCTTTACTCCAGTTTAAGCACATATTCAAGTTTGGCCCTCAGTTATCCATATGGCCCATGTACTGGTTTGCTCTCTGACTGATCTTGGCACACATGGACTGTTTCTCCAACTGGGAAAAAATGGTTTGGAGGCGAGCAGTGCAGAGCAACTGAGTCAGGCTTTCCAAAAGTTCACTCAGCTGTGTTTCTCCAAGGATTTCTCAGTAAAAGTCTCCCCATGTACTCAAATTCAGTATTCTAGCAAGTTTATTAATGGAAGGATGGTTTGCATCTCTGTATCAAAATGCCTGACACCAGACTGATACCTAATGGCCAGAGGGGGCACTCGGGTATCAGAAAAGCACATCGCTTAGCTCTGAGGAGGAAAAAAACCAAACACACAGTAATGCAGAGCATCTTCTGGAACACCTTTCAGACTATTACAGAACAGTTAACTGATTCAAATTTAAAATGAAGGTATAGCTGAGTGTATCTCATTTTTGACATTACTAGTAAAGGACTCCAGTCTTTGTTGACCTGTTAGGGCAGGGTCCCTGGTACTTGTTTGTTCTTGCTTTGGCCTAAGCTGCTTTCAGCTTTTAACAGTCCCTCAGAGATCAAGTGGCTATTGCCAATCTGTTGTAGCTGAAGCCGTGAGAATATTGTATGGAGTAAAGGTTTGACACCTCTTGGCTGCCCTCAAACAATACTCCTAGCAAGCAATAGCCCTTTTTTTCAACTAAGGCTGGCAAATTGTGCAATTTTCAAACTTTAACTGAGAGCCAACAAGAAGGAAAGTCTGATACAAAACATACCAAAAGACCCCTAGGTGGATTTAAGACTGAGGAGGACAAAACCCTACCATGAAAACTGATCAGTCTTAGTGAGGACCTTAGGATACTGCCAGTTCATCATAACCCTTCATTCCTTCCCCTGGTTCTTCCTGAGGAAACTGTCAACTCCAAGGCAAAGCAAAGCAAGGAAAGGATTGTTTTCCAAAAGATGGTCAGCAACATACTTTTGCAGCTGATGGTGTCTAAAGTGAGTGAGTGAATGTATCAGGTACTACTTGTTTAATTCTAGTTTGTTATTGTTCCCTAGCTCTGAACTGGCAGAACACATCAAATAGGTACCTTACATTTCTTGTGAAGGATGCCTGAGGCAGATCTTCCCGCCATCCAAGAACGTAAGCTACAGAAGAATCCTGCAATGGTACGCCATCTTCATTCAGTTCCTTTTTAAGGAGGAGGTGTAATATTCTCCTTTAATACTGCTTTCTGCTCCATTAATTGCTTCATGAGGAAAATGGAAGAACATAAGGAATCAGAGTGAAAGATTCAGCTTTGAACATCTGTGCGAGAAGAGTCCTTGGAAAATAGACGGTCTCTGTTTCACAACGGGATGGACAAGGACCTACTTAGCCACTCTAAAACATTATTCTATGGATGGAGTGAAACAAAAAGATCTGTGTAAGGTTCCATATAAATACCTTTAGTTGTGGAACATTTCATGTTAATACCTTTAGTAGATGGGATCTTCCTCCCTCCACTCCCCTTCAAAAGAAAAACACTTATCTATTTCTGTTGTCCATGCAGAACATTTTGTCACTTGTATTGGGAAGCCTGTCTCTCTCAATACCTGCAATTTAGGTGCATGCTAAGTGCTTATGTTGTCATTCTAAATTACCTCTTTGTGTTCCTCCAGACCCTGGACAAATTATCTGACCTTTGTACTTTAAATACAGCATAGTAAGAGACATACCCTAAAATTTAAAAGGCAGTTAATTACAACATAATTGGGGATTTCTGAGGTATAAATATAGGTAGGAATTGTGAAAAATTTATATAATAGTGCTTTTTGAAACATAGTGCCTTGTAAACAAAAAGCCAACAGGAATAGTCAGTCAGATTACATATTGCTAACAGCCCTCTGACACCTAGCTTTCTGGTTATTCACAAGATGTTTATAAAAGATACTTGTATTCCACATATCCTTTTATTATGTTAACTTTACACTCACTTTGGGTGAGAAGCCTTTGTCCCAAATAAATATGTTAGGTTATGTGATGAAAGCTTGTCTGCACACCCACAAAGGAGTACAGAGAAGCAACAGCAGGAGGGGGAGCCCAAATAATACTCTGCTGGGGTACTCCCAGTCCTATCACAGGTGCCATCAGCCTATCAAAGACCCATCTGCACAAGCCCAGAGAAGCACAGGGGCACAAAGGCAGGTGAGAACAAAAGTTAAGGACTCGGAGGAAGGGACACCCGGTCCAGGCACCTCCCAGGGCTGTCCCAGGAGATCCTCAGATCCACGGTCCAGGTGTGACACCCCTTAAGATAAGTAAACACTAGAGCACCTTTCAGGCTGGAGGGCTGTTGCTGCCTAGGGGTATGGGACACATTGTGGGATTGCACAAGGCTTACTTTGGGATGTGTAGGGGAGGAATCAAAGGAAGGGAAGGGGACAGATCTAGGTGATTTGTAGAGGAACAAGCATGGGGAAATGGAGGGATAAGGGTATAAAAAGGGCCAGTTGCATGTAAACAGTTGGCTGGTGGGTACACTTGTCTGGCTATGCCCTGTGCCTGACCAGCACAGGCTGTCCTATCTTCTTATTAAACTCCATTTCTGACTATTTTCCTGGGAGAGGGACTCTCACTTTGGTGTGCATGTGTGTGTATGGGGGTCTAAGTGCCAGCAACTGGAGTCAGACCAGGGATCAGAGCCATGTGTCAGTGGTGTCAGCGACTGGAGCAAGAGTGGGTGTGCAAGTGAGTGTTTGAGTGCTAGCAAAGGGCAAGCCAGGCTAGCCAGCAAGTAGGTGAAGTGACCTGGGAGCTGGGGGGAGGTGGGTCTCTGAGGGTGAGGCCATTGGAGGAACTGGTTATCGGAGGGACTAGGGAGTTCCAGCCAGCCGCTGGAGAGCTTGTGGGGTCTGGGAGTCTCAAGGGACAAGACCTGCTGTTGTGTGTGTGCAGATCAAAGCAACCAGCCCGTGTGATGTGAGCAACAAGGCCATTGCTGACTTAGGGAAACCATCTAGGTTAGAAAACAATAAATAATGAAAACAACAACCCCTTTGGGGGGAATAGCTGTACACAGAGATCTGACACTGTGGAGAAGTCAAGACTGCAGTGGAACCATTGTCTGTGGGTCCAGGGTGTCAGCCAGGACCCGGGCACACCGGAGGGGTTGGAAGTGGTATCCTGTCTATGGTGGGGGAACCAGCCAGACTGGACCTTGGCAGAGACCTCCATTGATGTAAGAGTATCATGTACAGAATGTGCAAGTATGCCCTAAAACAGAAGCTTAAGAACAGAAATTGCTTTCCCCTTCTTATACGCATCATGATTAAGAGATGCATTTTAAATGTTATGTCACAGGTTCTGTCCTTGTGGCTACCTCACCCTAAATTCCTCTGTGACACAGAAGAAACTAGATCAGTATATGAACAAAGAAGTATCTCCTGCTCAAAGTTTATTAGTAAGGGTGGCTATGCTGCTAAAAATATTTTTAAACAAATTCTGTCAACAAATTCCCAACCTTTTTTCACATGTATCACAGGAAGTTGGCATTTCACTTTGTCTCTCTCTGTGGCAAGACCAATGCAGAGTAAGTGTACTCTTCCCTGTCTTCAATATTTGAACCTGAGTGCTGACATACATAAAGATAGCAGTTTAATTGCTTTTTGGATATTTTTCTACTGTCAGACACTGGAGGACTGAGATGCTTATCTACTTTTACAATCAAAGTCTCTGGATGTGTTGTACAAATCAACTCCTAAAGTACAGTGTACAGCTATAGCTTTGAATATGACATCAGGAAAAAAAAAGAAAGAAAAAAAAATTAAGTTAAAGCCTTATTGCAGTAGTTGTTTATGCAGAGTGTTTTAAATTGCATTGCAACCAGGTAATATTTGCCAAGTATTAAATTCCAGCTAAGGGGTAGTAAGCTTAAGCTGAAAACTAACTTTTTTTAAAATCCTCTTGTGCAATGGATGCATTGCAATTGCTGCAGTTTTAGTCAGTTAAAAGCCTTTTCCTTACACAGTAGGTTAAATTTTAACACACTGAAACACTACAGTGAAACCACATTATCAACTTTTCAAGAGTGACACCAAAATCAGATTATGATTTTAAAACCTGTCCCTGTCCCACATGCTTGGTAGAAAAGGAAAAATGTTCCTCTGTGTGGAACATCTGTGACTGGCCTTCTATTTGCTTTGATTTTTTAAGAGCATTGCAAAGCCTATTGGCATTTATCTACATGTTTTATATAGAACAAGCACAGACTCTTTGATATTCCCTTCCAAACACTGTATTACTAGTAAGCACTTACTTACCATAAATTTGTCACCTGAATACTTTCAAGAAACAGTAAGTGGGGACAGGCCTGAGACAAGTTGTATTTATCAACTGAGACAAATAATAAATAAACAATAAAACTTTATACCTGTTGTACTTGCCAGTTTCCAGTATGGATATGATTGTTCAATGCAAGTAGCATGGAAGTCTGTGTCCCTGAAGCTAAATTGGAAGCTGGATACCACTGTGCTTATTGGGGCACGTACCCATCATGGACAAGATTTTAAAGTGTGTTGACATACAAATGAGCTGTTTCAACATAGTGTATTAGTCTAGCATGAAGAACAATCATCTAATCAGAGCATGTACCTATCAATTTGGGTACAAGACAAATTATTCAAACATTCCTGTTAATTGACAGGCAGTTTAATAATTTTAATTTGAAGTCTCCCTTGGTGATAGATGAAATTAAGGATGAAATTAAAAAGTTATATTGAGTTGAATGATAAACCAGACTTTACCATCCATGAGCACCCACAATGGGAATTTTCTAAAGGGATTATTAGGGGAAGGTTAATTAGTATTTCATCTGGGAAATGGTAACAGATGAGCTAAAGCAAACCTACATATAATATTGAAACAATTAAAGAAAACACTCAAACAAAAAAAAAAAAAAAACAACACAAGAAGATAGATTTATTAAGTAGATAACATGGATAAAAAGACATTTATGTTACTGTCCTATTAAAAGAAAAGGAGGCATTTTTTACGTACTCCAAGCAAATACAATTTTGAGTTCGGGAGTTCAGAGAAAAAGCTACTGATGTATATATTTCCAAATGGAAACCATGGAATTAAGCTGTTGTGAAGGATCCAAGAGGGAGGTGCCACAACCAATCCTCAGAGTTATAATTACAAAAAATGAGCTTCATTTTTCAGTAAGTCTTAATATGTAATTATCAGAGCTTCATAAAACTAGATGCATTAGTCATCTATTTAAAATTAGAATTATCAGCACAGACGTTAAAATTTAAGTGTTGAAACGGTGAATTTAAAAGATATATTATTACATAAGGAAATAAGTCTTGATTTTCTTGTCATTTAATAAATAAAAATGTATTTAGACTCAAAATTTCATCCACTGAATAGGACTCAATCTACTTATAGCAGATTACTAAGATTACTACTCAAAAAGAGTACAGCACAAATGTCTTAATAAGATTACTCAGAAGGATATCACAGATCAGAGCATGGCAGATCACCTAATGAGTAACCAATCCAGCTAGAATGTTACCCAATTCATGACAGATGAAACATCCTTTTTAAATATTTAATAACCGGTTATCGCAGCTCTTTTTTTCTTCTTCAGATCAAGTTTTGGAACTCAGGCTCCAAACATCTTTTGCAAAGAAGTTGAAGGACCAGACAAAGATGCCTTGTCCTGAACACAGGTAATACTACCTGTTCACCACTGCAGACTCTTCTGAACCTTGTCTATAGGCTCAGGAGCAGTAAATGGCCTCCACTCTTATAGTACAGACACCAATCGACTGAAGTTGCAAACGCCCCCAAATAAACACATATAGCAAGGTCTTCAAACAGGAACATCTGTTCCAAGTACTTCGGGAAAACAGCCAAGAGGCAAAGACATATCCAGGAGAATAAGTGCTGAAAATTGTTTGTCAATGTGAATTTTTTAAGAAGCAGAGCTGTCCCTTTCTTGCTGGTCTCTTCCTGAAGAACAGAATAATTATGGTTTACATTTATTCCAAAATAAACTTCAGGGAAAAAAAAAAAAAAAAGACAGGACAAAAAAAGAGACTGCAAAAAGAACAAGGGCCTTCTAGGCTGTAAAGTAGATCTAATGTTTTGCAGAACTTTGCTAAATAAAATATTTTGTAGCTTTCTAGGAATAATTTAAAATTCCCCTTTTAAAAAAAAATAGTATTTCCAGGTGGGGCTGAATGAAAATGTCATATTTGAACCAATCTGCCCCAAACTCAGAAGAAACAATGAACTTCCACACTTCCACTGGCTTTTGCTGATTTAGAATATTTTTTTGTTCTTTCTGTTTATATCCTCTTTCTTATTACATATTTGGAAAATATCTAAAGTAGTGATGGACCTTGTTGTGGCCTCCAAGTGAAGCTAACTAAGTCAGCTAACTAAGAAGAAGGAAGGCTTATTAACACAAAATCCAGTCTGAGTTACTTTAGGGTCTACCTGGTACACAACAAAATATCAGTCTTTCAGGAATTTACATGTATGATATCTCTTTATGTAATTGGTGCTGTTTTCCATGTATGTGCATGGATGTATATCAGAAACAATTTCTGTGAAAGTCACTAAACTATTGCCATCCAACAGCAGCATGGAATGTAAGTAAGAGAAAGAACACTAATGGGACAAGAAACAGTAAATTTTTCCTCTCATTTACTGTACAGATCAAGAGATATTTTTACATTTGGAGAGCTCAGACATTCTGCTCTCAGGAGATGGGGAGAAGCCAATTGCTCATCCCTGAATCATCCACTCCATCGCCAATAAATTGAGATTACATTAAGAGAGAACATCCACATGTGTGTTCCCCCTGTATTTATGAATCTATCACCATCAGAGAGTCAATGGGAATGTGTATAGCTGCTTTTGTGTTAAGTTATTAGAATAGATATTAAAACTTCATCCTGCAGGTGATGTTTGGAATGAACACTGATTTGTTTCTAGAGGAAAGTTAATAGAGCATTTAGTTTAGAAAATACTATTTTATGTATCAGAATTCTGATTGTGTTGCACGGAAAACAAAGGAAAAAACAGCAAAAAATCCCTCTGTATGAAATATACAAAACAATTAAAATCAGAATAATTGAAATTTACCTATTTTCATATTAGCAAGGCTTTTGCGGCTTCACCCTATCATATCTGTTTGTCCATGCATTCTCCTTTTTAAATGAACTCTTTGGTGTGGATACAGCTTCAAGGAACAGAGTTTATAAGTTCCAGTCTAACTTCTAATTCATGAGGTAACTGTCCTAAGAAGTCTCAAAGTCAGCAGGACCAGGAGGATAAAAAGGATACAATTCCTCAGCTGCCCAAGACATCCAAAAACTTGGTCTGCCACAGTTTACCTTCCTCCTTAGTGCTATCAGAAACACTCAGGTGAGCTAGAACAGCGATATGATCCAAGTGACAATTAATGATTTGACCTACTCCTCCAGGAATAAGACTAGGGCAGCTTCCTTTTCTCTGTGGGTGGGGAGTTTTAACATTTACCAGTCTTGGGCTTCCATGTAGCTTCACAGCTCATCATGTTCATACAAGAGGGATGTTACAGGGGTGCTAATGGCTGACCAGGGATGGGTCTGCTCCTTGTGACCCCATTCTCAGCCTACATGTTTGTGGAACCTGCAGCTTAAGTTAATAGAAGACATTGTCTTGGGATTTATGCAAGCTGCCCAGTATTTTCTGTATGATGTCAAACAGCCTTCCTCATGAACGATGTTCACTAGGAGATCCTCGTACTTCTCCTGATCTCTGTTATGTACAGACCACTTCATCATCAGGTTCACAGAGCTTTATATGTGATTTCCATGTTTATCCTATCAAAACTCTGTAGAACATGATGGCAGCTGAAGCAGATTTTTCAGGCCTGTGGTTTATAGTCATATATGCCTGAGCAACTACTGTTTGGTTTATAGTTATCTTTAAGGCCATCTGATCTCCAGTCATGTCAAGAGAAAATACAAATAAAAGCAGATTATTCACATCACCTGAAGTAGACAACACCGCTGCACATATTTATAAAAGAAATAGCTGAAAGAAGGAGACAAAAAATGTCCATAACTTTCCTCTGCTAAGATTAAATAAAAATGCTTTCTTTTCATCTGTTCCTAATTAATCTGATTTGCTGTATTTCCCTGGTAAGTCACCTCTAAAAGGATATTGCCTTAAGTGTTATCTCCACTAAGGATATGGATATAAGCTCTTTTGGGTGAAGTCTATAACTTTTATGCAGTCTTTCCTGTGAAATCTTTCAGGGTGTTTGATGAGTTTTGGGGTTTTTTTTCCTCAGACTTATTTTTTTTCCCTCCTTTTTTTCTCTATGGTATGGCTCTACAGTATGGCTAATCCTTCAATATTATATAGACATAAATAAACACATCATATTTTGAAACCTGGTATCACCTTGTGTACTCGACTGGTTAACTAACAAACCCACTACCAAAAAGTAAAGATGAAACAAGCTAAGCAACAGCTCTGTTACTGAAAAAGAATGGCTTTATACACACTTTCTCCCTCTCCAGCTCATATTTTCTTTTTAAAACAACACTCTTATCCACATAGTTCCCCACACCCAACCATCTATTTAACCCATATACTGGTCAAATTCAACCAGTTAAACTGGTGAACAGTTGAGATTTGATTGTAGAAGAGCAGTAAAAAGTGTTTTATTTTAAATTTGTGCTTTAATACATGATATAGCATTGTTTATGCTCATCAACACTAGGCCACGAAAGATGAATAACAGACCACTAAAGCTATGAACTCTTATATCCAGTATCACATTTTAAAAGCTAGAAATCCTAGACATTTGTTATATAAGCTCAGCCCATCTTGTCTGTACAAAATCTCAATGTGCCTGTTTTTCTACTATATGATTCTTTTTCTGAACTATTCTACATAAAACTGTACAGTAGTATACATATGGCATTTATTTCAATCAGACGTATGTGGCTTATTGTAATCTTCTGACTGAGACTAAATTACATAGTAGGTACTATAATGGAGTTAAAATTATCTGGGTGTGACGAATTTCCAGGTTCCAACATTTTTTTTTCTTAAACTTACTGCATCAACTAGTCAAACAGTAGATGACAGAGAAGTTTGAAACCACATCCACAATGAAAATTAGGCATTTTAGTTGCAGGGAGTGCCTCCCTTTGAAGTTCTGAACTTTACAACAGGGGGGACTGAAAGCAGTCATTTTTAATGAATTCATAGTCTCCTCTCTTTATCAAATAACTCAATGATCAGAGCACTGAGCTAGAATATAGGAGTCCTTCTGCTACTTATATTCACTGCCTAAAGGGAATTAAGCTACAGATAGAAGACAGGCTAATTTTCAGTGTATTATACAAGGACTTGATTTGTGCACTACAGATTTTCTTGAAAAGGACTGTGACAAGGCAGCAGAGGAGAAGAGGTACTGCCTGTCTGCCTTGTCCCAGCTGCTGCAGTCTGCTGGGATCTGCTGGAGAACGAAAAACTGGTTCCTTTCACAAACACAGCTGAACATGGCCGTCTGGGAAAAAAGTGTGGAGTAACAACTGGGGGCAGGAAGGGAATGAGAACAACACCAAATAGAGAGCTAGCAATAGAAGTGAACAATGGAAGGCTCCTGAGAGGAAAAGTGCATTTGCCTGAAACAGAGAGCTGACTCAAAGCTGAGCTGCTGAAATGCCAGCAAAGGGATCCACAGAGAGTTTGGTTTGGCCCAGCAAGGCATTTAAATCTCCTGGACTGTAAAGCAAGACTGAGAGAAAGGGCTTATTGCTATTTAATGTTTCTACCACTGATATATTGGAAGCTGTTGCTATGTGTTCTCTGATGATGACTTTGTGGCACTTTCAATGTCTTTTTCTAACGTTTATGGTAAAGTTCTGTTCCTTTTTCCCCATCAGAATCCATGTTTACCTTAGGTCTTAAACTTGCATCTGATGATTTACCATAGCTATATATCTTTTAAAAGTTTTGCTGATAAATATATTAATCTCAAACAACTTCTTCTACAGCTATTTAGAGACAGTGTGACTCTATTTGATCACTGAATTTGTGGTGCTAGAAGTATTAGCCATAATGCTCTCTAAAGAGGTTTATGTTCTGAATGTAACTCTAAGAGAATTGTACCCCACTTTTGTTTTCCAGAACTAAAGTGGTTTTTTTTGTTTATTTGGTTTTTTTAAAAGAAAATTCAGTTTAGTGAGACTCTTTAAGCTCTTAAACAAAGTATTTGTAAAAGCATCTAGATCTTAATAAAAAAGTCCCTTTTTTTTAACTTTGACAATGTAGATAAACTATCTGCTCTGCAAAGAGCTCTGACTCAGATATGAAAAAAAATAACTGCTGTTTTCTGTTCATAAAGCCTGGTTTTACATTACTCTTTAAGATCAAATAAATTCCTGATGAATCACTCTGTAGCATATACTGACACTTAGTTTTGACCTAGCACACAACAGTTCAAACTTAATTCATTTTTTTCTTAATTTCTCCTTGCAAATGCTTAAGTCTTATTTATAAACATTGTTTTCTGTGTCAGCCTTTATAGCAATGTAGAGAAACCAGTGGAAAAACCGGACCTTATTTTGCTTTCTTTGTAAAAATATTAGGCTTGCCTTAAGGTTGGAAGGCAACAATTACTGACATCTGTTTTTTGTTTCATTTTTCTCTTCGGCTCTTCGCTTGTCTTTTTTAATTCTGAAATGAAAAAATCAGTCACTGAGGAACAAACAATCTTTTCTTTTTTTTTTTCACCCGTCAACAGTCCACAACAAAATGATCTCTGGAATCCTACCATCCACCTGTAGTTATTTCCTATTTTTAGCCCATCTATTCCATTCATCCATCTATTTACCATGGTGCTGTGGATAAGGGGAAGACAGTGGATGTTGTGTGCCTAGGCTTTGGCATGGTCTTTGACACACTCTGCCATAGTCTTCTTTTCATCAAATTGGTGAGATATGGGCTGCATATGTGAGTGAGAAAGTGGGTGGAAAATTGGCTGGACTGCCTGACTCAGAGAGTTGCAGACTTTGGGGGAAAGTCCAGCTGGTGGCCAGTAACAAGTGACATTCATCAAGGATCAATGCTAGGACCAATATTTTGTAGTGTCTTTAATGACCATGATGATGGGAGGGAATGCACTTTCAGCAAGTCTACGGATGACACCACTTTTGAAGGAACAGTCAATATGATGGAAAGCAGGGCTACTCTTCAGGGGAACCTCAGCAGCCCAGAGAAATGGGCTAACTGTGCCTCCATGAAGATCAACGAAAGCAAATGAAAAGTCCTGTACCAGGGAATGGATAAACCCAAGCACCAGTACAGGCTGGGGGCTGATTGTCTAGGAAGCAGCTTTGCATAAACAGACCTGCGGGTCCCATTGGACAACAAGTTGAGCAGGTCAGCAGTGTGCCCTGGCATTGAAGAAGGCCAACTGCATCCTGGGTTGTATTAGGAAGAACGTAGCCAGCAGGTAATGAACCTTCCCCTTTATTTAGTACTGGTGAGACCACATCTGGAGTACTGTGTCTAGTTCTGGGCTCCCCAGAATAAGAAGGATATTGAAACACAGTAGTCCAGCACAGGCCACCAAGCTGGACTGGAGATGGTGACTGGAGCACATGGCATATGAGGAAAGGCTGAAAGGTCTGGGTTTGTTCAGCCTGGAGAATAGAAGCTCAGGGGAGACATTATTGCTGTCAAGAGTTACCTGATAAGGGATACAGAGAAGATGGACCCAACTTCTTCTAGGAAGCACACAATGATAGGTCCGAGTTGGAACATGGGAAATTCTGTTTAGATACAAGGAAACATTTCTTTACAGTGAGGGTGATCAAATACTGGAAGAGGTTGCCCAGGGAGCTTGTGGGATCTTCAGCCTTCATGAGTCTGAGCAACTTCATCCAACTAGCTCTTCTTTCAACAGGGAGTTGGAGCAGATGGCCTCCAGAGGCCCCTTCCATCCAGAATTATTCTATGATTCTGTGTGCCCTCTTGTCTCTTGCTGTTGCTGAATTTGTTAAAATTGTTCAGATATTTCTTCACAAAGGAACAATTTAACCATGAAACAGAAAAGTATGATTCTTCTTTTTGTTTACTCTATCATCTTCTCTTTGCAGTAAGTTAAATATAACTTCAATAAAACCTTAATGTGCCTTTCCTGAGGTTGACAATTTGGTGTATTATGGAGAACACTGTTCAAATTTACTGTTGTCCACTGTTGTTCACAGTCTCAGATCTCTATTACACTTAGCAGAGTATCATAAAAACTTTATTTTATTATCCAACAGCTTTTGTACTGTTTTCTTAAGTGAAATTGCATAGCAGAAGGTACTATATAAATAACGAAAGTTAAGCGAGTTGCTTCCTCTGTTGCAATTTTAATTAGACCTAATAAAAACAAGTCATTTTGCATGATAAACTGAACAAATGATGGGTAAACAAATTACAGTGATTACTGATAAAATACCTCATTATTATCAACTACTTCTCTTTGATAGTATACCCATGAATATGTAATTGACTGTTCTAAATTGTTTTAGACAGTTTATTATTATTTTGTCTAGTGGACATTATTTTGTACTTTGAGTGTACTCTATTTTCCACACACAAAGAAATATATTAGATTTGTCATTTATATTAATCCATCTATAAAACCCAAGGAGCTTACTAAGTTTTAATTGTGCACTTCAGTATTCTAAAATGGCTGTGATTTTATGTGCTCTTGTATTTGAATTAACTAGATTCAGTAATTAGAAGTTCAAATTGTCCTGTTTTCAGACTTTAATTAGGTTTAGAATTTGATTCCCAAAAGTTTTCCATTTGTCGGCATAACAATTTTCACTCCTTAGATATTATCCCTAGGTATGTAGGTAACCATAATGAAATACGTTGTCAAATCAGTTCAGAAGTGTGCCTTATCTTTCACTTATTAAAAGGTTATAATTTGTGATAAATCACAATCATTTCATCTCCAAAATGAGAAGACTTTTGAATCAGCAAAATAGATCAAAACAGAAAGATACTTTTTCCTGGAATCTGCTACGTGCAGCTGTGTTGGCAGGTGTATTCAGCTCAAAAAACATAATAGATTCCCGTGGGCCAAATTCAAAACAGTTCAGAGATCTTAACAAATCTCTTTGAAATTAGCTTTGAGAGATGTAAAAGAAGAGAGGAAGAAAAACCCAACAAAACTACCAACATCTCAGAATTAGGACTTCTAAAGTCCTAACCTTATGTCTATTTCTATCAAAGCTAGGTGGTATAAGAACTTGGAACTCATAGGTCTGAGAACACATTCCTCTCTGAATTTTGCCTTACTGTGTCATGTGTGATTGAATTTATTTAATTAATAGTGTAATAACATGGGGACAAAAAGGACTAACAAAACCAATAGCAATGGTTAAAAAAAAAAATCCCAGATGTTAACAAAATTTAGCTCTGGATTGATAGCCAGTCTTAAAACACTTATTTTAATGCAGAAAGCATTAAGTGGCAGTAGTGGGTGTGTATTCAGACCTTTTTATTGAGTCTGTCTTGCCCAGCAGATCTGAGTTTTCTTGGTTTAACTTGTAGTTTATATTGTCAAAGAAAATCCAACTGTAAAGATCAGGAGTATTCGGAAAATTTTTTATGTGCTTATAGAAGAAGTCAGTCCATCAAAGAGGGTTGTGTTGGGACATCTCTGAATGATCTGTTAAATCTATACACTACCTGTCTCTTCTGCAAAGTCCAATGCCTATTCTTGGTGTAGGAAAAAAAAATCTGTTTCCAGGCAGTGCAATGAAAGACCTTTGTATTTTGAGAACTTTCATAAAAGCAGCTTTAATGAGTAACTTATGAAAAAAAAAAAAAAAAATTTTTTTGGTAAAGTCTTAATTTTAAAAGTAAAAATTTATAATATTGCTTAAAGTTCAATAACAATAGGACTTTAAAGACAATTCTTATGTATCCAGTTTCACCTCATGAGTACTAGAAGTCTTAGAAAAGATCATCATTGTTTTATTACATCTACAGGTTTACTCAGTCGTCTTCATTCTATTACTGACAACAAAGAAGTCATAAAGTTTGACTCTCAATTAGAGTCAAAGATTATTTTTTAACCCTCCCTGCATAACTCAATGAGAGTTCTAAAATAAAAATGTGATAGATATAGCAGATTTCTGCTAGTACTCTGTAATTGACTAGATACTAATGAACATGGAATAGTTTCTATACTGTGGCTGAAATCAGATATTGTTTTATTAGCAGGTACAATGAAATACATATTTTGTACTGTTTCTATTTGTTAAATCACACGATTGTAGAAAATAATTTTCAATAGTATTTCTTAGGTGTAGAGTTTCCTCATGTTTTCCCATATTTCTTGTGTGTTGAGTAGATTTGTAATTACTGTATGTTTCCTTTACCAACAGTGGAGAGTGAGGCATCTCTAGACAGTTATTCAGTTGATCTGAGTTCACAAGATGGGAACAGGATCCTTTTGATGCCAGGTTGCAGGTGAATCAGCTTAAAGTATTTATCAAACCTGTAGTCAAAGTTAAATGTCCAGAGCTGGAATGAATCTGAGCATTGAGTCAGGAAGTACTGTAGAATTAAGTGCCAAGTGAATGATCTTTATGGCTTTAGCTAATGGAAGATCCTTGTTTGCTGTGAGATATTGCATGCATACATATTGTATGTAGCAGGTAACTGCTAGTTGATTAATACATGTAGTATTTGAAGGAGATTTAAAAGTGATCTGTTTTGTTTGTACGTTTACAGCCAGATGGGACTGTTAGAATTTGCTGTTCTCATTCTTTTTATAACACAGGTGAACCAGTAAATATAATCTCTGAAATAAATCATAATTTCTACTTAATCTAGAATGTTTTTATAAATATGTAGTCTTGATTCTAAATTAATAGCTACCATATTGCCATCTAAGTTTTGATAATTAATGTAAATTTTCAGACTTCATAAGATTCTTGTAACTCTTTTATGAATAATTTCCAGGTTTTAAGCACTTTTTTTGGTGTAACCATCAGATCTGGATAAAATATTTTATTAATGTCCTGCTAATTTTGTAAATTAAATAAAAAATGCTTAACGAGAATGATGGCAACATTTTGCTACTCCTACTTGATATGCCTTTTCATTTGAGAGTATTTTTTTACAGAAGTTCTATCACTGAAAAAGGACACATTCCAAGTCTGTCTATTCTAATATACCATAGGAAAACAATAAAATGTTTGGTGCCTAGAAATTGTATAATCTAAAGTTAAAACAAATAAAAAACCACAGAATGGGTTCAGAGATGCAAACGCATAGAATTCAAGGAAGCATTGAAATACCATTCAGGGATAGACGAGATCAGTAGTGATTTGCTTCCCGAGGTGCTATGTTCCAAAGAGTATTTTCAGCTCTCAGCCAGGTGAGAGTATATCAATATTTATTCACAATCCCTCTTTGGATTTTCAGAGAACATTTTTATTGCTGTGTTGGAAAATATTTGTCAATATGTAAGAGCTAAAGCATATAATGCAGAGTCAGATTAAATATTTTATGACATAAACATGCAAGACATTAGGTCTGGAAGAAATTTATTTAATAAATACTCAAATTGAAGAAGAAGAAATGCAGGTTTTATTAATTTTAGTGAAATTAATTATCTAATTCTGGTAAATATTTGCAAGTATTTTTGGCCACATTTTGATTTGGGGGGGGGTGGTGTTATTAGGGAAAGAGGAGAAAGGAGGGAAATGACAGAGGCACAAAGCAGAGGAGAGAAAAATATGTAGGCTGAGGTAACATTATTAGATTTTTTTTAACTACTTTTGGAAAAGAAATGCACACTCACCAGGAGATGAAATTCCTGGAGTCAGCTTCTTTCATTATCTGAAGATATTTGTAACCGTACCTTTCGTTTCATGGGCATTTGCTAGCAGGAGAAATTTCCCAGCTCTTTGTTTTTGATGAAGATCCACTCTGCTTGAATAGACATTCACTGAAGCAGACTGAGCTCAGCTCTTCCAGCTCCTGAATACACTGCAGTGCTCCATGTTTCATTACCAGGATTTTATTTTATACCAACAGAAAATTTCCTAAGAAAAAACAAAAAAGGCCTTTCTTACAGCACTACTTCCTCTGATGGTTTGACATTTACTCTTCTGCAGCAGCTGTAGAACAGCTCTCAGGTATTGAAGGAAATGGAAAAATGTATATTTCTAGTCTGAAATATTTGAGTTCCTGTTAGTATTTAAGTGGGATGCCCAAAACAGAGTCTATGAAGATTATCTATATTGACTATATTAGCTCAGTCGCCTGTAAGCTGAGAAATGGGACTAGAAATAGGTTGAGGAGAGATGTTAGTGTGTGTATGTTCTTTAAAAAGTGAATAGTACTGGATTGATCAGTTTTATTAGTTTAGCTTTGTTGTCCTTTTTCTTATTGTCATCCTTTGGTTGGGTAAAATGGAATGACTTTCAGTGAGATTACACTTTAGATGAAGATATTTAGATGTAGGGGTCTAAAGTATATGCGTCTAAATGGAGAGCAAGTGATTAAACTCCTGTTGTCAAGGAAGCTTTTCAGCTGACGGAATGTAGATATCTGCTGTTGGCTAAGATCAGCAGTCTCCTAGACCTCCCTGAGAGGCTCAACTCAGGTACCAAACATGGGTGGCTGGTGCCACCTGAGATGCCTTAGGATATCACATCTGGCTTCCAATTGTTGTTCCAGGAACATGCAGATTTTCTGTAGATCTGGTGTCTTGTTTGTAAGGCCTGTGAAAATAACGTAAGGCACCTTAGCTGCCATTATATGCCTCTATTTAGACAACCAAATCCTGTCTAAAATTTTTTGTGAAATTGTTTTAGCAAGAACTGATATACAGTTGCAGCATTTTGTTCCCCATTTGATTAATTTCATTCCAAAAAAATCATTGACAGCAGAAATGAAGCAGTATCCCAATTTTTATGTGAAGTGAAAAAATGCAAATTTTGTATGAAGACAATACTATACATCATCACTTACATCAAGTAATGTTGGCTCTCAGGAAATTATTGAATAAATCCCATCTGATCTGTGATGATACACCATTGAAAGTATCTCCTGCCTAAACGAGACAGCATTTTCTGATCTTAAAAGCTGCAATGAATTCAGTATAATTTTGAATTAAATGTTGATTATCTACAGCCTGGACTGTGTTTAAATACCTTTATTATTAATAATTACATTTGTCAAATGATTCTTTTTTTTAAATCTTGCATTGGACTGATGAACTCAAACTTTCTGTAAGACTTAATGCCAATCCCAGTGAGACCATATACACAAAAAGTGTCACACCAAGAAAACTTTAAGCTGCAAAGATCTTTCTTTAGCTGATGAATTAAACGTTTGATTCTGCTTCCTATTAAACTATTTATTTAGTTTTATTTATTCAACATATTTCGCACATTAGAAATATGCACATGACAGTTTTAGAGAGTAGACTTCCTCCTGAACTCTAAACTTTTCTCTAGATGAGGTGGGGCAAGTCATAACCTTGACTCTGTTGCAAGCAGTGTAGACAGAAGTCAATTTACACACCTTGGTCTCAGGGACAAGGACTAGTGTCTAATTTTCTTTTCTGTAGCAACACAGTCTTAAATTCCCTTATCTGTGATAAGCATACAGAGCACACCTGACACAGGAGATAACGATGAAGTGATTCAGAAAATGAAAAGTTTCTTGTCTATTTTCTAAAGTTCAGTAGTGTTAAGAGCCTTCATCTTTTATACAGCAGGGTCTGTGTTCTGGACTATTTCTGCATTTTCCATTAAATAATCAGTGGATGAATAAAAAAATGGAATGCTGAGACTGAAGGACAGAAGTCAGAACTCCCCATTCCTACCTGAGTTCAGTAAATTCTAAGAAGCTTGGTCTTTGTTTTTCCTTTTTTCAGGTCAAGGCCCCATGAATCTTGCACACTTTTTGGTCCACTACACTGGAACAGATTTAACAGGAGGGATGAAGGCACCTCAGACACACACTTTTTAATCAGAGAAGCCTGAAGATGACCCTTCACTGTTCAAAATGTCATTGATCTCTCAGTTCTCTGACAAAAAGGATTACCTCAATAATTATTAATACTGAATCTTAACATAATAGTAGCTGAAACTTCAATGTGAGTCTGAAATGGCATATGAAGGCACTGCTAGTATAATACCCCAGATGTTTTACTGACTTGACAATGCTGGGTCTCACTTTTTTGGTCCTTCCTTGGACTGAGCTGGTTTGAGCTTGTAAAAAGTCCCTAGTGACCAATTGTCTATTGCTTGACTCTTGTAAATGAAGCCCTGGGAAAACTACATATGGCAAATGTCTGATGCGCCTAGGCAGTCACTTCATAACAAACAGTAGCCCTTTCTGTCAGCTAAGACTGGGGAACCTGTTGTGCAGCTTTCAGACTTTATCAAGGAACCAAAAAGAAGGAAGCAGATTGGTAAAAGAAAACAGAAAGACGTGTGTTTGAAAATTTAACAGTGTGTGATAAAAGCTGGCATAACCAGAAGAAGCCTCCACTATGAGCATTATACTGCTAGCAAAAAGGATGCAGCTGACTCGTTGCAACCTTGCATCCCCAATCATGCTCAAGGAAAAACAGGTGTGTTAACTCTGGGATTCAGAGGAACGTTTGCTGGGTGAGCATAACACCATAGCACAGGGGGAGATAGTAGGATGTTTTACATAGCAACTGTAACCATATTATTAATGAAGCTTTTCCATATTAGTTAGATATTGACTATTACACTTAAAATATTAATTGGATGAACAAAGAGTTCTTGTTTCCATGTGTCTGATAGGTTCCCTTTTGCCCATAACAAGACTTGGAGTGCAACTTCAGAACATATCTACACCAGCTTCTTTGTGGATGCAGTCACATTTTTTTTCAGTTTCTAGATCCCATTGTGATTTAAATAGGACTTTGGCACCCCACTGTTTATATAGGTCAGTTTTAGCAAAAGCAAAGCATAAACATAGATACCAAAGAACTTTATATTTTAATAATGGAGGAATCTTCTATCATTAGGCACCTCTGAAGGTAATACTGACTGTGTGAGCTTTTTTGTGCTGCAATTTCTGTCCAAGTCCTACTTTGGACTGAGCTTTAATTTCATTTTAAAATTGATGCTACATATTTGATGGAGGAAACAAGTTTTCATTGCTGAAACAATGGATGAATGATTGGATCTTACAGACTGGATAATGTTCAAATTCAGTTTTGGGATTGGTCTCAAGCTACAACCTTACTGAGAAGTTTGGAAGAGTGCTATCTTGCTCAGCCAGATACTGCCCTAGGGCCACCCTAAACCATTTGACTGCATAGACAAGCAGATACTTGGAATGCTCCTTCACACCCTCTAATTCACTATTGTAGATGTAACCTCCGTGTATTTGCATTTGGCAGTCACCAGGGAACAAGGGAGGGGGCTCAGAAAGAAATCAGGGAGCACAGCTTCAGTACTTTTCTCTCCCAGCTGAATGCCATATTCATTAGATGAAAGAAAAGCTTTCATGTCTTTTCTCCTTCTGGGCAAATGAATATAAACGTTTGATTATAAGATACCTAAGCTTCAGCAAAAGACATGTGATGTACACTTGTATAGATTAACTTAGAACCTGTGCCCCATCAATTTTATTCAATTAGCATTCTTAGTATTAGTCTATGATTATGCAAAAAGTTCCTTCTACATTGTTTTTTTTAACTGGACTCAGTAAAATCCAAGTGTGTTAGGACAGTATGAGCACACCTCTGGGAATTTATTTACAGAATGAGGAGGCTATAAGGGATCTCAAGAGGTCATCTAGTCCATCCCTCTGCCCTAAGGCAGGATTATTTATGCTTATGTCATGCCTGACAGATATGTGTCAAACTGGTTCTTGAGGACTTTGAGTGACAGAAACTCCACAGGTTCCCCAGGCAATCCATTACGGCTTTCCAATATTCTTTATTGGAAAAGGTGTGGGATTTCTGTGTGAGTTTGCTGTTGTTTTTTTAATACCCGACATAATTCTTTTCAACTGTAATTTAAACTATTATTTCCTGGTTTATTTACCATTAATATGGAATACAAAGATACTGGGAGGTTTTCCTTCTAGAAATTATGTAATCTCAGGTGCTTTGGTACTTCATACAGCAAATACTACCTTGTGTCTTTTGGTCCCAGAAGAACGTTTATTAAAAACTTAAGGAAGAATTAATCTGGTCTGTTGTAGATCTGCATGTAACCTAAGTACCTAAGTTTTTTTTCACAGACTGGAAGACAGAAAACAGTTGTACCAGGTGCAGGTGTCCAGGTGCTGGCAGTGGGGGCTGTAGGGGCGGCCTCTGTGAGGAGAGGCTGGGGCTGCCCCGTGCCGGGCACAGCCGGTTCCATCCGGCTCCAACAGACCCACTGCAGAGCACGGCTGAGCCCCTCAGCCAAGATGGTGGCAACTCGGGGAAAACAAGTTTAAGAAAGGTCAAAACACTGCATGGCAGAAGGGGGAGTGAGGAAAAAAGAGTTTTCATCAAGCTAATTTAGACAGTGTACACCAGGTTAGTAGGAATAAATGCAGTGAGTGTCTATGGGTAGATGACATGAAGTCCTTCATCCTCTGCTTGGGCCTCTGCGTTGAACTCCAGGAATTGTCTGAAAGCTGAGATCCAGAACTGGGGAAGTATTCAAGTCTGCATAATTGTACAGTAACAAAACATTTCGGCATTAGGGAGGATAATTCTTCTTAATAAAGAAAATAATTATTGCAGCTCCTCTGATGAAAAATAAAGGCAACAAATAATTTTAGTTGTTACTGGTTTACTTTTAAATGAAATATCAGCTAGACTTCCTGTAGAAAATGTTAGGCATGTGGTATTTAATTTTCAGAATTACACAATTTAAAATGGCCACAAAAGATGTGAGTGTAGAAACAGGAAAAATAATGATGATGCATAAAGTGCAGCTTTCAACACTTATTAGGCACTTGTATACACAGACTGGTGATTATTTTACTTAAAATTATCTACCTATGCATTAGCCATTTATTTTATGTGCACAATTATCTGTGTTCATTCGCATCCATTTCCAGGCACATTTTGTGATCTGATTATGAAAACTCTGTCAGAAAAGATCAGTAAGAAAAGTCTATGAAGATAGCAGAAAATATTTTGGAGAAAAAAGAAGCAGAGAACAGTATTGATTGAAATTGAACAGAATTAAAGAGAGCGGGGGGAGAGAGAGAGAGAGGGAGGACACAGGGGAAATGTAAAGTGTTCAAAAGAAAATTAGTATTATGCTGAGGGTTATATGTGTCCTCTTTCTATAAACATATTGTGAGCAAGAAATAAATGAGCAAACTAACAAACAGCATACTATGTGAATATGGAGGGAAATGCCAGAAATAATAAAGAGAAAGAAAGAGCCAGTTGCAATACATTAAATGTCAAGAAAAAGAGTTAGAATGACTGTAGAGCAAAGTGCAAAAAAGAATAGAGTAGAATCATAAAATGGAATAGAATAGCACAAAAAATAAGATAAGATAAAACAAAAAATAAAGAATATGTGAAAAAAGATAGGAACTTTCACAGAGGCTGAGAAAAAATAAAAATGTTTCAAGTACAGGAAGAAAGCGGTCACTGAGACCGCAGAGCATGTAAGAAGTAGCCAATTCATTTGCCTTGTATAACATCCTTGAGGTACAACTAATCTGCAGGTGAGCTAGGGCAAGACTCAATCATTTTCAGGCAAAATTTCCAAACAGTTAAACGTATTGGCTCTCAAAGTATAATGCTGTTTTTCACACATCCTTCCACCCAAGATTCAGTACAGTAAATAACTCTCTTGAACAGTGTTTGCTTATCTGTTTTTTTAAACATGAAATAGCTGGAAGATAGAAGGAATTGTTCCCTCTGATGTTCCTTTCGGTATGTTCAGATTTTTCTTTTCTCCTCTGATGTTCTTTGCTAGTGCTTAATATTAAGCACAGACCTAAGTCCCAGTATTTTCTTTTTGAGTTTTATAGGAAAGATGCATGAAAAATAAACTAAGCTTTGGTAGAAAGTTTATATTCAGATAGAAATTCTGGATGCTATGGAATAATTGTCTCTGTTATTTTTACAATGCTATTATTTTAATATTAATTCATCAGTGCTAGAATTCATTGTTACATTTGGAAAATGCAGCTATAGAGTGATCACTGAACAGGCTTTGCATCAATTCTACATATTTCTCGGTAGTAGTTTACTACTTTATCGGTATATGTAGGTAAGTCATTTGGATCAGATTATCCTAAAATAGCCATGTATTTATGAAAGCTAGCAGAGAAATACTCACTTATCCTACTTTAATATTTGCCCCTTGATTACTCAATAATGGAAAATTCTCATTCTTATTTCCATCATTCATAGATATCCAAATTCATTTAAATCTTCTCCATAGCTTTTGCAAACCCCTCAGAAGTAGCTGCACTATATTATTTAAGCCATAAACTGCACAAGTCAGAAAGAAAGCTTCCATTGGAAGTCTTGCAATCGCTAAGATGGCAGCCCAAGACCTACAGAGAGAAATAAATTGCCTTATTTAATTCTAAGGTTTTTTTAATTCCAAGGATTCCCTAAATTATGTACTAGAATGATCAAATGGTTGAGACCTAACAAGGGGTTCGGAATGTCTAAATTTGATAGATTGGTTTAGGAAGAAGAACTAGAAGTTTTAAATCTGTTAGTAAAACCCAACCAAACAAAATCCTCCTTCGTAGGTGATTCATTTTCCACAGATAGAACAGTTAGATTTGGTTTACTATAATACAATACTTTCTCTATTGATAATCCCAGACATTACACATTTCAGTTTTCTAAATGTTCTTTCTTACAGAACATTTATTATCTCAGAATGTTTTTGCACCAGTTTAAGTAAGCCATTGGCTAGTTTTTAAATAGGGAACATCATGTTACTGATCCAGTTATGCTTATTGACTTCATATGCGTATTTCCATGCATAGTATAATATCTTGGATCTATAAAAATTGAAGGTGAAGATTATCTTGTGTTTGCTTGGGCTGGGATTTTTTAAACAAGCCTATTATATTAGCTTTGGAAGCAAAAATCCTGGTGTGGGAAATTAGCTTATGGAGTGATCTGAATTAGTTTACCACCAAGCTCATGCACAGGAAAATCACCTGCACAGACATCTGCTCAGTTTTGACTCCTGGAGTTAGTAATCCTAACAATGTTTTTGGGGGTTGTTTGTGATTTTTTTAGGTATGGAATGTTTACACATACACATATACTTTTAGATATTTATCAATCAAGCCAGTATTGTACTTCCTTTAATCATGACACTAAGAAATAGTTAATTTCTAAGTTTAAACTTCATTGGTGGCTTGTGTAGTAATTCTCTCACCTCTATACACCTGAATCTCCATTAATTCAAGTGACTTTCAAATCCTGGGAAAGACCTTGTTAAGCAGATATTTAATGCCATTTTAGTTTAAGAGGGAACAAAGGTGCAAAATAAATAGACTGTTTAAAAAGTTCAGCATTGACAGGGCATTATCCAGCTGTATGTCATTTTGTATAACTATATTAATAAAATTTAAAAAATATAATTAAGTCAATCATTTCTTGTTCGGATAATTTATAAAACACAATCTCCAAGTTCACCCTTTCTTTGTAAAGCAGATGTTCAAATAAAGGCAATTAAATTATAATTATTAAATTCCTGCAGTTGCTGTCTGTCTTTCAGTCTGCATGGTATTGTACCATAGCAGTGTCTTGATGCTATCGATGAAGTGACAAATTAAGATAGATTGTGCTGGGCAGACAGGGTGATTTTTAAGATGCTAAACCAGTTTATTGTAGAGATTAATTTGCAAAGACAAACTTTCTTTAAGAATTCTTTCCTACCTTTATTGTTATAGTCAATTTTGTCCCAGCTGTTGAAAGATATTTATGATAACACTGAATATAGAATCATCTGATGTTAAAGCCTGTAAGTTACCGTGACTGGTATTTTTCACACTAGTAAAATACTCCTTTTGTAAGTCTGAAGAACTACACTAGCTAGGTGCAATAGCAGCAGCAAGGAAAGTAACAAGACAAGGGAAAAACAACAACCCACAAAAACCAACTAACTTCCTTTCATATTGACGTAAGACAGAGTGATTTCTTACACCAGTATTGAAGGGGAAAAAAAATCAAGAATATTGTTGTTGTTGTCTTTATCTCATGCAAGATTCTTTTATATTTAGTTTTACACTGAATTTTTAGGTGCTTGTGTAGCAACCTCTGCACCACATTTTCACTGAGTCATAGCCTATAGATTTGTTGTCCATGTTCAAAATCATTGCAACTGTATGAGACCAGCAATGAAAATGAAAAAATTACAGCTCATGTCATATGACACTGAAAGAAGGCAGATATACACTTATTGCCTAACACCACTATCATGTCCCAGCTATTTTGCAGTGATAAGGGTAAACGCAGAGAAGCCAAAAGGAACCCTGTCAACAGACAAACTCTCAATATTTGGTTCTTGATTACCTGAAAATCAGAATGTAGTGTTTGATAAATGTGTGAAATGTATGAAACAGAACAAAGTGTTGTAGCAGCAATAATAATAATTAAAAGTATGATGAAGCTTACATATCGACCCACTGCATTACAAAACCTAAGAGATTTGTTCAACAGTAGCCATTCTTATTTTAAAAAAAAATTATCTTAAGTTACAGATCAGGAGAGCCAGTAATTATATACAGTTAAGGACAGTTAAAGAGAGAAAATATTTAGCAATAAAATATTTAGAAAAGCCTACCTTTTGCAGAACTTTTACTATATCTAAATTAAATAATACAGTTCATAGAAGTGTGAGGAAAGATACTGTTATTATATACTGATATATTTATAATCAATAATTTCTTCTTACTGATATCTTTTGTATGCAATTTATATTTCAGTTATAAGTAATAGTAAGAGAGTGGATTTTCAAAAAAATTAAATAATACATTGTTTCTCATTTCTTCCCTATGAAAATCCATTTTAATTTTGAATGATGGACTCCATGTTCTTTTTCAGATATAACTAAATTATACAAAAAGTTTTATCAAAATTGTGTAAGAACTTTAGAACAATTAATCAGAAAGGCCTTATTATTCAGTTATTACAGTGGTTAATAATAATGGTCCTTGTAGTTCTGAAACTTTTTGAATCTCTAAAAAATGTTTTTATATACACATTTATCCCTTTCTTTGTATTTTCCTTCTGATATAGCAATTCCCAAAAAAAAGTGAAGTTCTGGTATGAGGTGTGTGAAGTAATGCTCTGAAGTTTATTTTACAGTTTAAACAATATCTGCCTCAATCTCATCTGATAATCTTTCTTTATTTCTGGCAAACTATGTGGTTTGTCTTTAGTTAAAGTCCAGTATTTACTGTGAGTCAAAATGAAACGACCAAATTCATTATCTGTGTGACCTGAGGCTATATTTGAATGTGCATCTCCAGAGGACACAACTCACTGATACAATGGACCTTAAACATTGATGTTATCTCACTTGTGTACTTCTGTCATGCTGAAGGACTTTTATATGAAAAAAAAGATTTCTTTCCCTCAGAACGCATGGCTACTTAGTACATTTTAATGCATAATGTGAATAGTCGTATTGGAAAAGGACAGTAATTATTTCCTTCTGTTTTTCATATGGGTATTTTTCAATCAACTGAATTTAAAGGCATTACATTCATTGTACATAATTATTAGAATTTTTGTCCTTAACAGTCCTCTCATAAGCAAAGCAAGAGATAATTTACCCAGTATAAGTTTTTTATTTCTGTCAAGGTTCATGAAATAATGAAAGCTGAGAAACAGAATATTTCTTGATTCTGTCATCACTTAAAGGTTTTAACTCCATCACTTTCTCAAATGTGTCCAGTACCACAAAAGAAGGAAGGAGAAAAAAAAAAAAATTGAGAACTATCATTACACAATAACATGTTGTCATGCACCTCTTAATAAAGATGATATAAAATTCTTTGTGTTATTTAGAAATATTTTACAAATATTCTACATTGAAGTTTGTGGTAAACATGTTCTTAAATTAAATCCCTTTAAATTCCTCTTGTGATATAATAATTTATTATCATTATATTGTTCACAAAGATTGAATATGTTGTTCAAATTGAACAGATGCTTCAAGAAGGTCCCCTTCCACTCCCCCCACCCCACCCCGTTTTCCTCTCCCTTCTCTTCACTACCCTTCCCTGCCTTGCCCTGCCCTGCCCTAAGCTGCCGTTACCCTTTTTCTTACTGTGAACTGTAGGTGAATACCTGTACCTGTACAAGTGCAATTCAGAATAGTCAAATCTGTGTATATATCAGGTAACTCCAGAGAACAGAAGAGTTTTTGCTTTAAGTCTAAGTTTGAGAACAGTAAGAATTAACTGATTCTCTCTATTGTATAGACTTCCTTAGAATAAGAACAACAAAAAAAGAAGATAATAAATTTTTAATAAAACTTATGGCAGGATGAGTTTTAAAATTCTGCAGAAAAAATTGTCTACCCTGCAATGAAGGCAAATAGATTAGATATACAGAACTTAAAATATACTTTTATTATAATATCATAAATCATATAATTTTGAAAAAAATTGCAAACATCAGGTTTAATTTTTATTTTGCAACTGCTTAAAACTCCACCGGTCACTATTCTGCCTAGGAAAATAAAAAAAGGCAGTTTAAGGTTATTGGGAAAGATAGTTCACTGAAGTTTGAAATGCCTCGAAAACCTCTGCTAGACTTCCAGATTCTCTTTCTCCTACTTGCAAAGCTTCATAAACTTTAAATTTAATGAGTGGTAGGGCATTTGTCAGTTGTAAAAGATTTGTATACTAATACTTTGTTGAAACATACTAGTTCAGCTGTAATGAGAGAGAGCGCGAGAGAGAGAACTTAATTTATTGAACTTGACTAATCTTTTATTTAGTATGATTACATTCCAATTGTTTCACTTTCACTTCATTGGGCAGGTCACTGGTGCTCAGAAAATGACATCTAGATTAATACTGTCAACAGTCTCATCCTTTCAGTCTTCTATGTATTCAACAGAGAAATAACATGCAAAAGACAAATGGTTGGTGAAACTTGGATGCAAAAAATAAGCAGTCTGAAGTATACATGGCAGAGGTGGGTTAATAGGTTTTCTTTCAAAGTTTTTTGTTTATTTCTTTTGTTTTGTCTTCTTTAAGTTAATTGGTCATGTCATTTCAAAATCTCCCATTCCAGTGAAAGTGGAAGTGAAACTTTCAGTCTGCTTATCTGGACTACCTTCTCAGCTCTACTTTCTCACCTTCTGTTGAAAATTTGGTGAGGATTCTTCAGTACTACTCCTTATACAATGGTAAAATATAAACACACAATTACATCTATCATGAGACATGAAGTTGTTTTGCAGTAAATGACCCATAAGTATGCTTCTATTCTCTAGTTCAATGTTATCTTACTTTTGTAGAATGATGACTAACACTGAACTAGCTCACACAGGCTTCTTTTCAGATCTCATCAGCTCAAAAGTCAGGGCCTAAACATGTTGCCTTTACCTCCTCATCCTAGTAGAGCAAAAGGGATGGGAAAAAAATCAGTATCATTAGAATAGGAAGATGCCCTCTACCAACTCATAAGGGGATCCCTATGAGAGAAGGGAGTTACTTCATATAGTTTTGAAAGGAGCCAGTATAATAAGTCAAATACTATGGAATGATTTTACTACAGTAATTAGAATTTGCATGTGTACACTAATCTTGTTTCCATCAAAATACCTATAGCAGAATAACAGTATTTTCTAGCAATTCCTTACAGAACCTGGAAAGAAATTAAGTTGTATATTTTTCAGAACACTTGCTTTTTAAATGGTTACCACTGCATGTGTGCATGTCAGAAATATAAGTTAAAAAAGTAGATTTACTTCACGTTTCTTGTGGTAGTGGATTTATACATGATCCCTTGAAATCAGCGATATCCAGATGGATTCTATTCTGTTCTTTTATGAAAAGGGAGAAGAAAATTCTCAAGAGAATTATACTTCTGTTGGCAGGTTTAAGAAAACAGGTTTTGGTAGAATGAAGAGTATGAACACATTAACTACAGATTCAAATTGAACATGAATTGTTTGTGCATGAAAAAGATGAAAGTAGCAGCAATAATGTCTCAGCAGAAATGAACAGAAAAGAAGGATAGCCTGAATCTTTGTGGTACTTATGAGTTACTAGAAATTACAATATAAATGCTTTGATTCTTTCAGTTATTTGCCATCTTGCATATAATATATGTTCTTGCCTCTCAGGACTTAAACATGCTTCCTGAAAAACTATCCTCTACTTGAAAACATAGGAAGAGTCACAGTGGTTGAGACCAGATTTCCTCCTAACTTTGTTTCTATCTCTGAGAGTGACCATTAGCATTCACTTAGGGAAAGAGCACAGGGAAAATGAAAGAATGAAACGCTTCTTTCCTTGTTACACTTGGTTTCTAGCAAGTAAGTAGTATGTATTTTTTGTGAGGGTTAGAAGCAGCTTAAGCCCTTGGAATGTATATGTACTTGAATCGGAAGAGTTACTGGACTGAGCATGTAATGGACTAGAAAATGAGGGGAAACATTAGGTGTAATAAATTGGGACTCAAAGTGTAGAAGTTTATACTTAATTAAGTCAGTTTAATATGCCATTGTGTTCTCATGACATGGACAGCAACTCAAGACATTACATGCAAACAATCTAATCCCAAAAGGAATCTAAAACCAGGAGTCATTTTCTCGGGCTGTGGGAACTCTGCTCTGTCTCACCCCTATGCTGAAAAAGACCTAAAACCTAGATCTGCCACTTCCTGTGCAAGTCCTCTGAATAGTAGGCCGTTCGATAAAATGCACGCACTGTTGGCAACACAAGTGACTTGCTTTAGACGGGAATGTCATATTTTGGTATCCTGCATTGATGGAAGTACTTACTGAAATTCCTGTTCAGTCAGGAACCTGTGCCTAGTTTTTTTATTAGATGCCTCAGGTAAAGTGCTTATTCATTATATGGTCAGTGGGGATCAGTAAGTGACTCTGAAGTCTCCCAGAGAGTCTCACTCAATTAGGCAGATAGGATCTCCCCTTGAAAGCCTTAAGGCTCTTACCTGTCTTCCATGGCTATATAAGGAACGTAAGCGCTTAAATGCCCATTGTGTTTTTTGGTTCTGAATGCAAAGAAACAGTGAAGCCAGCAATAAGTTTATGTAACTTCCCTATTTTTAACAACATGAAAACAACATCCAAACCAGAATTAACCATCTCCCTCACTGCTTCTACATGAGTGAAGCAAGAATAATATCATGTTGCCTAAGCTCTTCCTGAATCAGCAAAGAAAAGTATTGACCTGTATAACTGCGTACACCACACCATATAAGTAAGCATTTAGAACACATCAAGTTTTGGTTCCCTGCCTCGTACATATACAGAAGCACATCAATTTTACATGTAAGTACTTGAAATACCTAGGACCAGGTAGCGCCTTGAATAACTCAAAAAATGAAGAGATTTTACTGGATTTGATCAGTGGACTCAAACGGCTGAATATCAGTAAAATTCATCTAGATACTATTTTGGTTAATGCTCACATTTAGAATCTCTTGACATCTGCAGTGCTGTGTTTTCAGCACTCATATGTCTATTGATATATTAATCAAAGGAATTTGTGTTTAAAGATTTGTGAGTGGGAGACAAGGGCTTTTATTTTGATGGTATTGAAGCCCAAAGGTAAAAGCTGAATTTATGTCTCCAATCAATGAAGAACATCATGTACAGTACAATATAACCAGAACTTTCTTTATGTGGTATATACTGTTGTTTTGATACTTGGTCTGTTGAATTCATAAATGCAATAGCATTTCCTAGAGCTGTTTTTTTGTGTTTCTGTAATCTAACTTTAAATGTTTCACTTTTTCAACTATTTATGAAACTTCAGAGATACTTATAATGATTCCACACAATGGATTCTGTATCAACCTTTTGTATTTTTAATGATGTCACTTCAGGGTGAACAAGCGGTTCGCCTCCCCGAGGTGCTACAGCTCTTCTCAGCACTTGTTTTTTTAAATTTTATTTTATTTTTGGTGAAAGGCTTCTCTTTTTACATTCTCATGCATACTGAATGATGTTATTGGAGGATAAACATCTGGATTCCTCCTGTGGGATTGATATCTGACTCAAATAAATGTTAGTTTTCCTTTTTGCATGAACCAAAAAGAATAGGAACAACAGGAATAAACAGGAAAAATACATGTGTAATTGCAACATGTTAAACTGCAAACAATTCAACAACCATCCACAATATGACTTTGTACTTCAGCCCTAAAGTTCTTTCAGCTGTGCCAATACAAGCTTGGATATCCTCCAAACAAATAACTGTATCATACTGCATCACCATTTGAAATACCTTCATGTTTGTTGGGGTGTGCTTAATTTAAAAAAAAGGCAGCACTTCCTACCCATATGGTTATATTGACTCCTGGGGCTTAAGTTTCATCACTTTTCCAGAGTTCTTCTGTTGTTTCATTTGTTGGTACTTTTAGCAGTATTTAGAAAATATTGCTGTCCCTCAGAGTACATCTGAGGAAGGAAACTGCTTTTTAGAGTTCAGATTATCTACTGTTGTTTTGAAATATTGTTCATTAAGTATCCCTGTAATACATAAATTTTAATTCTTTAAACTTGTTGACTTTAAACAATAATACTGTTTGAAACTGTAAGAATTTGAAGTCTCTTAAACTGAATTATGATTAGATGTTGTAGATGTAATCAAAACTTCCATAAATACAACTACTATCAATCCAGTATTTTTTAAGAATCATTTATATTATTCTGTGTATCCACAACACACAAGTTTTCATGCTGAAATCTGCATCTATTGTGAATAGAATATCATGAGTGTGTCAGTACAAGGATAGGAAAACTGAAATCTAAAAATAAAATGAATAAACAGAAAAACAGTATGAGTTTGAGCAATCTCTGAAATACTTCTGCTATCTATAAGTTTTCAGAAATGGACTTCAGAGCATCAAAGTACTCAGATATGAGGATAAATATTTAGGAATCTTACCCATATCTTTCTCTTAATAAATGTCTAGCCAATGCCTGTGTTCAGCTTATATGAATTATCTTTCATATAACAATACTTCTTATGCAAGCGGGTGTCACGTGTGCAAACCATTCAGATACATTTATTTAGCCACAATAATGAGAAATAATGTATGATGGACTCAATGAAAACTCTAGAGGAGGTGTCTGTATTGCCTAGAGACATCCCACAGTGACGCATGTGTGTACTCTATGTATGGCCAAAGTGTGAGAGATTAATATTACCCCAAATGAATAGTGTATCCAAAGTCTCAGTTCATTGTATACACAGTTGTCCTGGTTTCAGCTGGGATAGAGTTAATTTTCTTCTTAGTAGCTGGTACAGTGCTGTTTTGGATTTAGTGTGAGAATAAAGTGGATAACATGCCGATGTTTTAGTTGTTGCTAAGTAGCACTTATCTTAAGCCAAGGATTTTTCAGTTTCCCGTGCTCTGCCAGCAAGCAGGTGTACAAGAAGGTGGGAGGGAGCAGAGCCGGGCAGCTGACCCAGACTAGCCAAAGGGATATTCCATACCATAGAATGTCATGCCCAGTATATAAACAGGGGGGTAGTTGGCTGGGAGGGGCAGATCGCTGCTTGGGCATTGGTCAGCAGTGTGGTGAGCAATTGCACTGTGAATCACTCGTCTTTTCTTGGGTTTTAATTCTCTCTTTTTTTGTTATATTCCTTTTCATTACAATTATTATATTTTTATTATTATTAGTTAGTATTATATTTTATTTTAGTTATTAAACTGTTCTTATCTCAACCCATGAGTTTTATCTGTTTTCCCAGTCCTCCACCCCATCCCACTGGGAAGAGGGAAGGGTGAGTGGCTGCATGGTGCTTAGTTGCTGGCTGGGATTAAACCACGACAAAAGTGAAGCAGAGTGGCATTGGAAGTTTCTTAAGGAAAACCTATTTGGCCTCACCTCCCTTGGCAGAGAGTCACGAGTTGCTCATAGGCAACACATACATATATATGTGTGTGTGTGTGTCCGTGTATATATGTTACTTATGTGGATCTTCCAGAACCTTCACAAATGACACCAGGCATTTTTCTGTACATAACTGAAATGAGAGCACTAATCTTTGACACAAGAACAAAAACTTGACAGAAAAGGGCAACTGTCATGTTAAAATAAACTTTGTTCCTCTCTTTCAAAACAAAAAAATACACCCTCAGTTCAGACAGTGGTATATGTGGAAGATGAAAATCACAATGATGATTTGGTGCTATCATAATACCAAATGTGTAGAATCAGGAGTTTTATGACATTTTCAAAAAAGTTACAAATAACCTTCCAACAGCCATCAGAGGCTTAATTCCAAATTCTCTCTTCAACTGGTTTTGTGGGCAAAATGCTACAATCACAACCAATAACATTCAGAACAGCAGGAGGACAAAAAACAATCATAAAATATCTGTTCTGAGAAGTTTTTTGGAAAGATTAGAACTACCTAAACTAAGAAAGTCACATCAATGTATTTCACTTTCTTATTTTAAAGGCTTAAAAAACCCTGGTTGTGTTTTATCTGGTTCTGGAGATGAAAAGCAAACAAACATTAGCTTGTTTATTTAATTTTAGAGAAATGAAAATCATACCAAAGAGACAGAAAAATAGAGAGCAAGGAGAAGGAGCAGAGAAAATTGATTACCAGAAAGTGACTGAGGAGGCTATGAACTTATGCTATAACAGTAACACAAATATAAAGGACTAATTCAACCAAAAACTTCTTCTCAATGACCGTTGTGTAATTGCCTTAAGAAGAACGGTAATTGCCTTTCATATGACATTTGTGGAAGATGATAAGATAAATAACAATAGCCGTGTTCAATAATGTAAAACAGAATGTCAGCACTAGAACAAAGATGAGAACTTCTATTTTTGTAGTTTCATTATAAACTAAGTCACACGCTTATTGAATAAATTGGATAAATGCTGTTCATCTATCTATCTATCTGTTTGCACATTAATATATAGATGTATAGATATATACACATTGATAATTTTTAATGTTCTGTTCATATAAAAATCTGGGACATGATACTATGATCTTCTATCTTTGCTAGAGCTAAGCAGCAGTGAGCTAGGATGGCTCTTGAATAAAACAGAATAGAATAGAATATTTTCAGTTGGAAAGGACTTACAACGATCATCTAGTCCAACTGCCTGACCAATTCAGGACTGACCAAAAGTTAAAGCATGTTGTTAAGGGCATTGTCCAAATGCTTCTTAAACACTGACAGGCTTGGGGCATTGACCACCTCTCTAGGAAGCCTGTTCCAGTGTTTGACCACCCTCTCGGTAAAGAAATGCTTCCTAATGTCCAGTCTAAACCTCCCCTGGTGCAACTTTGAACCATGCCCACACGTCCTGTCACTGGATACCAGGGAGGAGAGCTCAGCACCTCCCTCTCCACTTCCCCTCCTCAGGAAGCTGTAGAGAGCAATGAGGTTGCCCCTCAGCCTCCTTTTCTCCAAACTACACAAGCCCAAAGTCCTTAGCCGCTCCTCCACAGAACATGCCTTCCAGCCCTTTCACCAGCTTTGTCTCCCTCCTCTGGATGCATTCAAGGACCTTAACATCCTTCTTAAACTGTGGAGCCCAGAACTGCACACAGTACTCCAGGTGAGGCCGCACCAATGCTGAATACAGCAGGATAATCACCTCTTTTCACTGGCTGGTTATACTGTGTTTGATGCACCCTAGGATGTGTTTTGCCCTCTTGGCTGGCAGGGCACACTGCTGACTCATATTGAGCCTGCTGTTGATCTGCTAAATTTTTTGGTATTTGTCTAATCTGAGAAAGAGAATCTAGAGTTTCAGTGCTGCAAAATATAATCCCCAGAAGGGCGTAGCTAAGCATGTTCATCTGTGCCTCTTACTAGTGAACCTCTTCAAGCAGAATACTTGTTCTCAAAAACTGTGCTACTAATCTCTTTCATTTAATGGGTAGACTGCAAGAAGGTGAGGTACACAGCCCTAATGATCCCATGAAATACAGTCAGATCCTTCCTCAGTTCTTTACAGTGCATATTGTCATCCACAAGGCAATGCCCTGCTTTTCTCCCACACTGATTAGTGGAGATAAATGGTGGATCTGCGTAGTAATGATGCCTATATCAATCCTTAAATTCATGACTTTCATGACTGGCTATTGATAAGGCAATTCTATTGCCTATTAAATCTTGTCTGTTTCTGATGTTGCTTAACAAGTTATGATGATCAGATAA
The DNA here is from genome assembly GCF_018139145.2 of Gymnogyps californianus. Taxonomy (NCBI): domain Eukaryota; kingdom Metazoa; phylum Chordata; class Aves; order Accipitriformes; family Cathartidae; genus Gymnogyps; species Gymnogyps californianus. The sequence continues at coordinate 39,165,176 of NC_059471.1, forward strand.
GCGTAATAGCCCAGTACATTCAAACCCAAGATGATAATCACTAAACATATCATGCCTCATCAGCCAATGCTACATATGTGGCACTGCCATTCCATTTTCCACACTCCCAGCTCTTCTCAGACAAAACTTTTCCACCTTCCTTTTTCTGACCATTTAGTAGAAACTCACCATTTTTTCAGTGTTTTGAGTTAGCCTTGGCTAACAGCCAAACACCCACCCAGGTGTTCACTCCTCAGCAGGACAAGGGGAGAAAATAGGATTAGAAAGCTTATGGGTTAAGATAAAGACAGAGAAATCACTTACCAATCACTGTTGTGAGTAAAACAGACTTGACTTTGGGGAAAATTAGTTTGATTTACTGGCAATTGAATAGCTTTGGATAGCAAGAAACAAAAAGACAAATATTAAAACAATGCCTTTCCTCCACTCTTTCCCAGGTTCAACTTCATTTCTTCATTCCCAACTCTTCTACTTACCCCAGTCCTCCCCAAGCTGCACAGTAGGGATGGAGTTGAGGAGTTATGGTTGGTACATGGCAGTTTCTTTCTTTGCAGCTCCTCTTTCTCACACTTTTCCCTGGCTCTGAAGTGGGGTCTCCATGGGCTGCAGTTCCTTCAGAAAATATCCATCTGCTCTGGCAGGCAGCAGTGAGTAACTGTTCTGCCAAGGAGCATCTCCTTCTCTTCCTCCTCCTTCTCTGACCCTGATGTTTGCGCTTCTGCTTCTCACTCTCTTTGTTTCTCCTCCTCTGCTGTGCTATGTTTTGTCCTTTCTTCTTTACTTTTTCCCAGATGCTCTACCAGCTTGGCTGCTGGGCTCAGCTCTGTGCTGCAGTGGGTCTGCTGGAGCTGGCTGGAACCATCTGGCATGGGGCAGCCCCAGCCTCTCCTCACAGAGGCCACCCCTGCAGCCTCCCACTGCCAACACCTGGACCCAGTACACACAAGCATTCAAGCTGGCCATAGCATTACCTTCGAATTCACAGTAACATGGAGGAAGAGGAACTAGGTATTGCTAGTGTACCTCCACATCTAAATCATTCCCCAGCTGTTCCCACCTGACCATTTCTCTCACAGGCCACTCCTCCCTCATTTCTGTGTTTCCAACCTCAGCTGCTAAACTGAAAAGCTACAGAGAAAGTTAGGCCCTATTCAACCAACTCAATAAGATTCAGAATCTTATTGTTTTGGGGGCAGATACTTAGTCTTACAGAAAGCCTATTCTTTGTCCATGGTCTGTATGAATTAAGTGTGGTGTGATCTGATGAAGTGAGTGGTGGGTCTGAACACTGAAATCCATGTAGGTCCAAAAGAAACTGCAGAAAGTCTATATCTTAAATAAAATATCATGCTTGTCTACTGCATTTTTATCATGAGAATTAGTGGCTGGAAAAAAAAAATCCAAAACAAATTTATTTTAATTTATATTCTTTTGCATATACTTCCAATCCATTTTTTATTATCATGCATGATCACAGCTTTTGGATTTATCCTACATACATGCACACATACACATATATATTTGTGTGTGTTTCTATGTATGTATAAAATATTTCATCAAAAAAATCAGAACTTAACCCAAAAATAGTTAAATTGTCTTCATAGTTTAAAATATTCTTACAAGATAAATTTAAAGCATTTAACATTTAATCCTTAACATTAAAGAGAGTTTTTTTCCGTACTTCTGCTGTTGTGGAAGAGGAGGTTTTTCACTTTGTCTGGAATCACATTATCAGATTGACAACATGAAGTTTAGCTCAGAGATTGGAAATACTTATAGTTTTTTATTACATATACTTTTAAACTATTTTCAATATTCACAGCTATATACAGTATGGCAAGAACTCTAGTTCATTCTTCTAATGGCAAAGAGCTAAAATACTTCAAGCTAGCATTACTCAGAGGAGCCTCATGCGTCTAATTGCCAGAGCACTGTAGTGTATTCACCTGGAGATTATTCCAGGGTGAACATCAAAGCTTTTGCTGGAGTCAGATAAGTTTGCATTCTTAACTGATTATTACCCAAAGCTCTTGAACATGGAAACAGTGCCGAAATCCTGAGGCAACAGACTTGCTAAAAAAGCTATTTGTCTCTTAAGTCTGGCCAGGTTGGAAATTAAAGACTTCCACTACTCCACTGTCGTAGTATTTCTTTTAGCTATCACTAACAAAGAAATACATGAAACTGGGAAAAAATTATAATAGTAAGGGGAAGTATTTTGGTCCTGGAAGCAGGCAAGAGAGGTGCAGCAGGGGGGGTGAGCAACTGGTAGGAGCTAGTGGTTGCTGTTCTTCTAACACATAAAATGTATGCAGCAGATTCAGAATGATAGCACTGCCCCTTCAGATTCACCCAAAGGTAGTAACAGAAGGTATTCTTGCATGGCATAGCCATGAGTATTGGCATGGCCATGCAAGTATAAAACTCATGTAGCCTTCCACTAAACCTGAACTGAGCTAGTGGGATTTTTCAAGACCAATTTGTGTTATCATAGTAACCTTATCAATATACCACTGCAATTTAGAGTAAACTATGTCACAGTTCTAGTCTATTAGCAGAGGAACTACCCATTTAAAGTATTGCCAGGTTGACAAACACTGTAGTTACTTTGAGATGCAAAGTATTTTGTCCAGAGAGTTAACCTTCTTGACTTGGTATCTGTGTTTTGAGACTTCCAAATTTAAGGTCCGTCCAAGAAAGACTTGTCTCTTTAAAAGTGTAAAACAAACTATGTTTTATTTAAGGAAAATTAACTTTGGTCTAACATTGATGAAACTCAAAGCAATTGTCTGTGTTATCAAGCTGTCTTGTAGAATTATGCCATCCCTTACTTGCTTGCTGCTCAGTCTTGTTTTGTTCCTTATTTTGTTTTTGAAACAATTTTGAAACACACTTAGAAGTCTGCTCTAGAATGTTTTCACTCTTAAAAGCAGGCCAACATGCAGGAAATGTTCACCACCCTAGATACCATACAACAGATGAAAAAGGTCTCCTAACAAATTTGCAGTCAGCTAGTCAGGCCACTCACCTGGAGCATAGGATAAGCACCCTTCTCTTGTGGTGAGCAGACAGACAGAAGCTTCCTGACAGCGATTGCATTACATAAATGTGCATGTGCAGAAGTCTAAGATTAGGCACCTACAAATAAATTCTAGGGCTATATTTATGTTGTGGTCACAAGAGCATGGGTTACTTGCATTTTTCAACCAAACACACAGTTTAGGTCCCTAATAGTCTTTTGTAGATCTCATATCTTATTTTAATTCTTCTAACACAGACTTCGGTGGTGTATCTTGGCAATTAGTTACACAGACTATGCCTATGTTTTGGATTTTATTTTTTTTCCAAATGAAAGGAAAATCAAGAGAGTTTCTTAAGCTTAATAGTTTTAAACAAATAAAAAAAATCAAGAATTAGAGAAACCATCCATACAACTGTGTTTTAAAGTAAGAGGTGTTAATGTTAAGGCCTGTGTGCAATTTGTAATACTGAGTTTATTCTAAAGACTATTTTCTTAATTTCAAGTCAAAGAACTTCTGAATAATTGTAATTTTTTATGCTTTCTTTCAGATACTATTGTGGATGATATTTATCTTTCAGTAATATCATGTGTGTAGAATTTTTTTTTCGTTCTTTTTTTGACCTAATGCCATTTGGCTATGGCATTTCCTGATTTCGGTGTCACAAAAGAATTTCCTTTTAATAATTATAAGAACTTCTGCATCTCCAACAAGCCTCATCATCATTGTGTTTTATTTTGTGTCTCCTCTACTATAGTAATTTTATTTTATCCAAATTAAATTAAAACAACAACTTATTTTTGCTGGTTTCTTAGCAATGAACCTGATAATTATAGCTGAATATTTTACAAGCCTCTAGAAGAAGACATCCTACTGCTATTGAACATCAGTGAAGATGTGAGACCCTAATTCTTTTAGGTGCTTCAAAAATTATTTCATTTTAAATTGCTTATAGTACTTAAGTTGTATTCTTTTAGACATATGATTTACTTTGCCAAGAAACATATATAATTTTTATAACTGTGGAAATGTACAGAACTGAATTACAAGTAAGATATATACCACTCCTAAGACTCCTCATATGTAAAATTTAATGCTTGTTAAATACCACAAAATGTAAAAGGTTTTTAAACTTTTAGACTTAAGACTTTCATATATTTTAATATTTTATCTTCTATGCCCTAGAACTTTTTCTATGAAGCAGCCTATAGTGGTGATGCTTAAGTGCTGCTCTATACTTTGGCATTTTCCAGACAGCATGACTCCTGTGGGATCCATCAGGGAAAGCCATTAGTGCACTCACTGGTGTAAAACTTGCATGATGCCATAAATCTTTTAGCAAGTGGATTTGGGAGATGTTTTTGTGAAGGTTATGTGTGTAAGGTAAGCTACATTACATGAGCCTTCAATGTACGCCTTCAACATTACACTTTCTGACATTTAATAAAATAGTGATTGCAAGGAGCTGCATCCTCAGAGGCCTTGTTATGCCAGTACCAGTGCGAAGGGAGTACCCTCAGACTGTCTTCTATGTTTTAGTTGCAAAAGAATCTGTTTTATTTTTCTGAGCTATGTATTAAAACCTGTTTCTTTAGAAGATTTTGCTTTTTATCCTTGCAGGTTTTAATAAAGTAGCATTTTACTGCATTAAATACAAACAAGTATTTAACTTAAAGAAGACTGCATATAAATGCACAGACATTTCAAAACAAAATAAATTGCTTATAGCTAATTTATACTATAAAGACTTTATTGTTCTGCTCTTGTCAGTCTATATGATTTTCATACATCAGTTACGAAAGTCAGATCTCCTTGATTGCATGTGCCAAAATTGTCTTCTTTGAAGAATAAAAGAGTGTGTTCTGATATCTACTGGACTCTTGTTCATTTTGTAACTAAAACAAATGATGGCAGGGTAAAGTGAAATGATCTCAGTTCTTTTTAATTAACATCTATGATTCATAAATCTGGAGATAAAACTGAAAGTTGAAAACTTTTTACTATTGCCTGCTCAGGGGAATTGAACTGCAGTTTTAATCTAATGTCTGTACTGGAAGTTAGTGGATATTGGTAGCACTCCACAATTTTCAGAGCTTCCCCCTCACATGAGATAATGTTTAAGCTTTGCCTTCATTTCTCTCTTTCCACCTCTGCAAAGCAAAACTAGAAAAGCAAGATTATTTACAGCTGAATTTATTAGGTACCTGTTGTCACTTCAAGGAGCCTAATAACATGTTAGAGTTCTAGTTTGGATCAGGATGCACTTGTGAAGCAAGTTTCCCAGTCGCTTCTGTGTACTGAGCTCTGACTGACTTCACTGAGTGGTTTCAGAGCAGTCGAAACTCCTGCTGTCTAAAACTAAAGGGGAAGCTGCACTCTCAAGACACAGCTATGGTGCTCCATCTGCTGATGGGCATTCAGTCCACTGGCCCCAGCTCAGGCTGTTCACTGGTATGATCCCCAAAATACATGTCCTGTGGGCAACTGGTACTCAGCATCAACTGTTTTACTCAGCAGATCTATTGCTATTCTGCTACCCTAACTGCTGACGTTGCTCTGGTCTCCTAGGACCAGAGGACATCACTCGTTTCAGGCTGCACTTCCACTGACAGGGGACAGGACATATCCCATAGCCCCACCTCTCTTAATTTTACTGGTTATATAAGGAGATGGCTAGTTGGCCTAAGCTATGCAGCTACTGGTGCCTAGAGCTAGGTGAGATAGATCCAGACCAGAATATTAAACCAATTTAAACTTAATTACTACTGTACTATTCAATAAAGTATATGCCTAAACCATGTTCTGAACTGGTACTCTCCTTGAATCAAGTCTCAAACATATCCAAAGTAACATTTTAACTCTGCAATGAAGTTCATGTGGGAAGATGCCTGTGCATTGTTGTAACAAAGATTAGAATGGAGGGAGAAGGATGCTTCTTGTAAAATGTTAATTAAGCTTTGGATCAGCTACTCTAACAGTTTGACATCACCACCTATAAAGTTTGATTATACAAATATTTCTCAATCTTTCTTCACAAACTCACTTCTTAGAGGGCAGCGATCTGTTTAGACATGAAGAAGCTGTAACAGATACTATATAGATATAATTATGTAGATAAAGGTTGTTAGGTTTGTGGGTCATTGTGAATATTTAACTTCAAGCATGCATTACTAGTTGCAGGCTGTAATGAGACACAGCAGGATGAAAAAAAAATTAAAAGGACACCTTTGGGAAATTTCAGGATTTTAAATGAAGAAAAAATTCAGTAACATTTCCAAGGGCTAATTGAAGAGATTATTTTTAACAGGATTAGCACTGTCAACATATACAAACCAGCATTTTGAAGTTAAACTTTTGAAAGCTTTAACTTCAGAGCTCAGAAAAAAAGCCCTAACCAAACAAAACCAAAAAAGAAATATAGAGTGATTTAGAGAAATATTAGCATGATCAGTCTAAAGACCTGATCTTTATCATTATTACTATCATTAATGGGTTAATGCCAAAGGTCTTCCAATCTTAACAAATCCTGTGGTATCTTGGTATCAGTAGAAGTCATCCTGGAAGGATATATTGGAATGTATGACTTTAAGTTGCTCTCAAGTGTATTGCCAGCTTTCGTTTCTAAAAAACCGTTGTGAATAATAATTAAAAGAATGAACACTGTTGATTGGTCAGAAGAGAATGATTTTCTGTCTTGACCAAACAAACAGACTATTTGATTTTAATATCTACCAATGGTCAAACTGACTACAGTTAAGTATTATATCATACCTTTAGAAATATATAAACTTTTCATAAATTTAGGGATGCTGTGATCAAGATATAGGATGAGAAATGAGGCAGTTCATTTAAAAGAATCATCTGGCTCCTGAATGACTGCTGCTGGGGAATATTCCAAATCAGAAGATATAAAAACCAGACTGCTGGGCTGCAGCTTTCAGTTAAAAAAAATGCAGCTGTGTTAAACAAGACTGATAGTAGTCAAAGAAATGCTGGTATGTTAACATTTCTTTTTCAGGAATGAAGACACTGTTCCTTGATTTCTTGACCTGCTTTGATATTTACTTTGAGATTCTCACAGAAAATTGCTAAATATTATACTGGCAAGTATAGTTTCATTTTAATCGCATTCATTTCACTGACTTATCAAGACTATAATTAAAAATCTTTCCACGTTTGCTTTGTATAGGCACAGGGCAATGATGACATTTTCTAATTGTTTCTTTTATGCTTGTTTTAGCTAGGAAATGTGTTTTCCCTGTCTTCTCTGTTCAGACTGACATTTTATCTACTAACTAAATATTTGTTTTTAATACCTGCAAGATCACTTCTGCTCAAAAAAGAACTTTCTTTTGCCCTCCCTTATATAGCAATATTATCTGAGAGCCTTTTGCTGACTTCTTCTACACCTTAAAAAAAAAAAAAATCTTTGATGATTTTCACTGCCAGTTCTGTGCTTCTGGTAACTGCATCATGAAAATTCTTGACCTGAATGCAGTTACTTAAAAATAATGTTCTGGTTTTGAACATATTTTGGAAGTTATTTTGTCATACTTGCTAAATATTTTAACCAGCAAATAGTCAATGCTGCTACTGTTCTACTTATTAATTCAGAACTGATCTGCCGAACCAGCTAATGGTGCAGAAATACAAACTAGTTGTTCAGATTCCTCAATTTTATTTCAGCACATATTATGCCTTTACAAAAATAAAATAATATATAGAAAAAATTATTATCCTTGGATAGATTGACCCTATACAGAAATATCGAGGATGCTGCTCTTAGTCATATGATTTAGTTTTAGGTAGTCCTGTGAGGAGCAAGGATTTGGACTCAATGATCCCTATGGGTCCCTTCCAACTTGAGATATTCTATGGTTCTATGAATCTGTGATTCTATAATAATAAAAAGACAATGGTTTACTATCTCTGGCCTAGTAAAAGATTTACAGGAAAAGAGCATTTCATGTAATACCTTTAGGAATCAAAAGAAGTCGTTTGCTACACAGGAACATCAGATTACTCCTCATGTAGGGCATCATATATATGCAGGTTTACTGCTTATATGCAAAAATACATTTTTCCCTTTTTTTGGAGACTATATGAACATTACTAATTAAATCCCCAGACATGACTTCAACTTTAGAAAGAAAGAAAGAAAGAAAGAAAGAAAGAAAGAAAGAAAGAAAGAAAGAAAGAAGATATATTCTTCAGTCTGCTTTTGTGGGAATTGTGTTTTTAATTCACCAGCTCAAGCAGCTGAAGCTTGTAAATAGGCACTGAAGAAAAAAATTGAGATTTTAGCTTTACCTCTCTTTTCTTCCTCTTTCTGTATTCTATTTACTTCTTAGTGATTTCTTGGGATTCTTCTCATGCTGTAGACTTACAGAACGTGAATGCAAATGTAGACATATAAAGATATTAATACACACAACTCGTACAAAATGAGAACTGAACTGAAAACTAAAATGGCAAAATGTGAATATTGCAAAGTAAAGCAATGGCAAGCTAATAAGTATCAGTATTACAATTTCCTTCTCGATCTTAATCTTGATGCACTACATTTCAGTCTTTAATTCTATAGTGTCCAAATACATCACAAATATTCATGAAATTATTTTCATGAGGTGAAGGGCTTTTGCTAACCAGAGTTCTCATGGAGGAAATTAATATATTTATATATTCACATGAAAAAAAAATGCATAAGGTTGGGAAAAAATCTTGTCTCATCTCTCTCACTCTCTTGTCCCTCATCTTTAGAAGAGCAAAATTTAGTTTTGTGCATATCACAGACAAACAACAACTAGACTTTGGATTACGTGCTCCGAGTATGTTCTTTTCATTACACAGTTCCCTTTTCCTTTTCCCCCTCTGTTTAGCTGTATTAAGTAAAAGGGATTTCACTAAAGTGTGTCACAGAACAGCAAGAGTGGACAGCTCCATAAGGGTGGGTCAGAGTCAGGATCTGAATCAGTGAAGTGCCTGGTCAGGATTACACAGTCACGCAGGCAGAGACCAAGGGCCAGGGCTAGAGCTTAAATACAGCTTCCAAGTGAAGGTGAGGTGGAGGACCCCACTTCTCACAGCTCTTTCTTACAGCAGTCTGATCCAGGCTGCCCTTCAGCACAGACAGCCAAAACTGCTGGAGGGCAAGTTTGCACTGAGGGCCCTGACAAAGTATGATTTAAACACCAAATGTTAAAACTTTTTTTTTTCCAGGTGGGCATAATTTATTATCACAATCTGAGTGTTAATAAACCTAATATGTATTACTAACAACGTATTTTTTGTCTTAACTTCTGTAAAAAGGAACATAGGAGATATAATCTGACTGTATTTAATGGTGGAAAATTAATGTCATGAAACATATTTGTATTCCTTTCTGAAATTAAAAGCAAACTTTTAAATTGCTAACATGCTACTGAATAATTAAACATCCACAATTGACTTTGTTGATTTAGCTTCCTGAACTTGATATTTCTCCCTGTATGACAGAATTACCTAATCATATCTGAGAAATCATCTATATAATGCAACAAGTTGTCTCTTATTTTGGCCACTATTGGATAACTCACAAGAAGTAAAAAGAAAGCAAAACAAAAAGTAACCAATCATTGGACATGCAGTCCAGTCAACTTGCTTGCCAGTGCAAGAAGCAAAAAATGCAAAACATTTGTATAAAATTCATGGTATACATATACTTACATTAAAAATATTTTGTACTTATTAATATTAAATATTTTTCCTTTCATCTCTACTGAAACCACCTCTTATAAGTGCATTATTAGAGGATGTAAATAAGAGTTTCTAATATGCTGACTTTATTTTATTTTTAATATATATCTACCAAGGGACAAACTGAAACTGCCTAGGTTATTATGGTACGGTGCAACACAGCGTGGCAGCTTCCTGTTCTCACATTGATCATTACTTCTTTGTCCTATAAAATATCTAGGAAGCAGACCTTTTTCTTTAAAGGCACTTAATCTTCCCTCATATGATCCAATATCTCCCTCCTTAGAACTTCTCCTTGGGATGTGATGACTTTGTTTAAATTCCTCATCTAAACCAAGTCAAACCGAAGTTCTGAACACAGGAGTCCTTTTTATCCAGGTGACTGGCGTGGATTTCTATATTTAGGTGGGACTCTGTGTATTTCTGCATATGCATATCCGTGACATAACAGCTGATAAGCATGTGTGTAGAGGGGGAGAGGGAGACAGAGGAATGAAGAGATATAACTTGCATTAATTGCTCCAAGAAAGTTCAACTCTGAAAACCTTAGCACAGATCCTTGCGTTTTTCTGATTTAGATGAAATACATAAACACCTTTTTCTATGCTGTTCTTTATGCCAAACCGTCTCTTCAGTATGTCTTTGCTGGTTGTTTTAGGTTGCTTCACACTGGATACTTTGAACCCCATTCTGAGATACGTAGCTCTCCCCACGTCCCGTTATGCATGCCTGAGGTATCGATTCCTCTAGCACTTCGGTAAAGCTGAAGTAATTTTGTAGGGTACGGTTTAGCAGAGGGGGCAATTATTTGGGACAAAGAAACACCTTCAGAGTACAGGGGGTTTTATTTGACGTGGTAACTTTCCTCTATAATTCTGCATGCTGCTTTGTAATTGTTTAAGATGCTAAGCATAGACTTGCTATAGGTTTACATTATATAAGCTCATTTTTCTTCTTTCCTGACCTTCTTTGAAAAGTTATCCCTTGCAGTATATTTGTCAGTGTCTTCTCTGACTTACTTGTCTGGCAATCTGTCCGTTGGCATCCTCATAACATCTGTCATGAATGTCTATCTGCGCCATTCTCCAAGTCCTTCATTTGTTGCCTTGTCTGTTCACAGTAATTGCCACATTCATCATAGGTACTTCTTTTCAAGTAGAAACAATTTCAGTCTCTGATGTTACATTTAATGTCTTCTTTGTAGTTCTTTGTATTTTATTTCTTTTTGTATTGTGAGATATCTGCACTCAGCAAACAAATATACAAGTAGTGACAAAAAAAAATTTTTCACTTCCTTCACATGCTGAGATTCTTATCTTACTGTTACACGAGAAAAGAGCTCACATCTCTATCACAATTTGCAGATCTACAAGAGGTGTTGCCTTGAACCTGCTTCAAAATAATATGAACTGAAAATTGAAGCTGCAATTAGCTGCAATGATACAGTGAAAAGTATACCTTGGTACTGTACAGAAGCATAATAGAAAGCAAGAAGCGCATTCACTCTACAGTATAAATCATGATATTTCAGTCCTCTTCTCATCCAGAGCCTTATGGATGCCAGTGTCCTGGTCTGTAAGAAAGCAATGGGGAATCTGAGTGAATGTACTGGAATCCTATGATTTTTAAAGACCATGTGCCAAATACTCAGCAACAAAACCAACCTTTGCTAATATTTCTTAGAAGAGAAAAGATATGTTTCTTAAATATGTGACCTTTGTTTACAGCACCCTCTTGGGCACACTTATCTGCCAAACAGATAAGCTTGTCACACTGTTCTGCCTAGAGATATCTTATTTCCTATTTTAGTAACAGAATCAAGAACCAGGCAATAAATAAATAAATAAAAGAACGAGCTTACGCCTGTCTGATTCCTTCACAATTTTCCTAGTACGTCTGACATTGCCAATTGTACAGGTAGATGAAATTTGTAGGCACAGAAGGGGACTGGGAATATATTACTTTTTAAAAGCTGTCTAATTCTTTACTGTTAGCATCATGTCACATTAGACTATGATTATGTGCTGATGTGACATCAATATATAATGTTATAGCATTATCGGTGATGATACTATCATATGAATGGCCACATAACACTTAAGTAATATCATCATTTGTTATCCCATTGTTCTTGGGAATTTTGACCTTATTTTTGAATATTTTTTTTGCGTAGTTTATATGAATTTTCCTTTTTTTTCTGTTTCATGTTGAATTTCTATGGATTGCAAAAATAAGCATAAAATATAGAGACCAATCTATAGGGTTTTATTTTCATTTTGTTCTTAAATGTATGACTTATGGATTTTATTTTTTACCCAGATTTTAATGAGTAATGATCTTTTCAATGTGAATAGTTCTACTGATACTCAAAATACTAGTCTGAATTAGAGTTCACCAACATGTGCAAAGGCTTTCCAGTCTAACTCAAATTTAACACTGAGAGATCTCCTTCACTGAAATATATACTTTAAGCATACTTCATAATTCTTACCCTTAGGATAATAGTTTATAATTTTTGTAGGAACAAAATCTTTTCTTTCTATCCCAGATAACAAATTGTGTAGCTCTCTAGCAAATATGTATGTATTTCCAGTAATGTGTACAAGTTCACTTACACATTATACACATTTACTTTCTTTATAGAAATTTGAACTAGGAGTACGGAAAATGGATCTGTGAGTGAATCATTCAGGCAGTAACTCGTCCATCTATTGCCCCTAAGGAGCTGGAGATGGAAGGATGTCCACTGCAGACCAGATTTTCTTCTCAGTTTTTATTATTGCTTACCTGTCCCCAAAGTGCTGTGGCATTCCACTAATAATGTTCCAGGACTTGTTTTCAGTTTTGGCATTCTTCACCCTTAGACCTCTTAGAATAAAACATACACATTTTACCTATGTCTTCACCTAATTTTATTCTTCTCTGATGTACATGTGTCTATAGCCTATGGTAACTGATTGATAGTTATGGACACAGAAAATCCCAGTTTTTAAACACAGATAGCTGCAAACAAAGCATATTGCCTCATTTGGTTTTATAAAGTTTTCATGTGGGTTTATAAAGTTTAGCTGCAGACACCACCTTTACAGGTCACAGTATAATTCAGTGGATGATGTACCACTCCATGCACTGTTTGCTTACTCTTTCAATAATGGAGTAAAGTAATACCAACTGCAGCACTAACTCTTTGAGTTGTGGACATTTGCCTGAGACCACCAATTCATTTCACAAAGTCTGCTGAACAGCAATCAGATAATAATGACTTTTTGGTATGTAGTTAATGATGCAGGGGTTTAGAGGACCCATACCTGATTAAGTGTGCAGGGTAGATGGTGTGCAGTTAATGTAATGTAAAGTAATGATAGAGTAAGTAAGTAGAATAAAAATAAATAGCTTAGCTGCCACATTCTCTGCATGTTGAATGTGAAATGCAACTGGTATGTAAAGGCCTTCTTTATAACAATTATCAGTTAAACCCTCAAAATATGGCTTATGCAGGATGAACTACATCAGACCTTTTATTAGCTTTCTGTACTGGGGTAGGATTCAGCTAGGAAACTGAGTTGTTCAGACAAATCATGCTACATGCTCACATAGATGAAATCAGCTATTAGTATTTATATGATACACTAGGGTTGGGGTTGTACATGGACATGTGGGTGATAACACCTGAGTGATTAATTTTTCAATCTAAGAATTTTTAAATCTGTTTTTGTGAGCATTTAAGCTTGATTTATACTATGCTTTGAATCTATTACCACATTAGACTGCATGGAGCATAGGAAAGCTGACTACATGGCAGTGTTGATCAAAAGTCTTCCTTTTGAAATCAGAATCCTTATGTTTAATTCAAGAGGATCATATCAGCATCAATTGACACAAAGTTATTTTTTATGACTGGTTCATCATAAGGTCTTCATTGCTTATCAAGGCCAAGTATAATGCAGCTTTTTTTCATTGGCTCTTTTACTAGCAGGTAGGTAAATCTGTCAGCTGTTATGTCCAGGGATACCTAGTCTAAAGTATTACTAACAATATCTTTCTTCTGCTAAAGACTCCCAGAATTATGAGTCATTGTATATTTATTACTCTGGGAAGAGATCAGCAACTAGATATAAATATAATCATAAGAGTCTCAAGCAGACTGCCTACAGTGTTAACCTCTGAGGATTTCTTTTACTATTCTATTCCAAGTTATGCTTCCACATTTATCTTCATTTTTCTCTTTTTAAAAGGGGATACCTGTTCTCCAGTCCAGTTCACAAAGATTATCTCATTCTTAAAATGTAAGAAAGATTATCTCAATCTTAAAATGTATACATCAATAGTTCAGGGTTGTTTTTTTTCTATGCCATTGCCCAGGTTTCTGGGATTAGGTTAAACATGGCCATTATTTCCACTCAACCCATTTATGCACAAATCTGAAAGGAAAGTGGATAGGCCACACAGTCTTGCTGGGGAAATGGTTCTCCTTTGTTTTAAGGGTAACCAGTCTCGCTTCTAACTGTCTCAAAATATAACGTAAGAAGTAAAGTACAGGACAATACATTCAAAACTGATTTTAAAAGGACACATACTTTTTACTAAAAGGAAAAAAAATCACCATAAATAAACAGTAATAAACATTAAATAAACACAAAAGAAACTCCTTTATTAAACAAAATTAAACAAAGCATTTCATTTCAGTAACTGAGAAAGCAATGAGAAGAAAACACTAACTCTATTCTCAGAGGAGTTCAAACACTCGACATATAAATCAAATCTACCTAGCTCTTAAAGGAATTACTGAGCTCCACTAAGATTTGTTGTTTTAACCTTTCTCTTTCTGATTGCTCTGCTCTTGTGTGTAGTTAAACAATATTTGCTTTGAAGAAGCTGGTCTGAGTCACTGCATCTTTCAAGTGATCACAGATTCCAAAGGGAAGAAGCTCCGTAAGAGTAGAGTCTTGTGGCTCTGGTGCAGAGTGAGGTGGGGAGCAAGAGATGCTGCAATCCCATTCTAAAAAGGAATGGATTTCAGTCTGAGAAAAATACAAACACATGGCATTTGAAAGAAGTAGCCAAAAGAAGTCAGGATCCAGCTTATTTTTTGACTGAAAAACAATCTTTAATATTACTTCATATGCAGCAACATATATTAACTTGCTCAGGCACTTCAAGCCTATAAAAACCTCACACATATTCTAAGCCTTTTGATGGTCATAGGAAGGGATCACATGCTGTTAATCACAGCTAGGTTTAGCAGCAGAATACTTGAAATTGTTGAATGTATCATCACATCCTTCTCCCACCCCAGGTCTTTTTTCCTCTTTTTTTTTAACTAATAAAACTATTCAACTATTTAAGTATACCAGCAAATAATACAGCATTAAGTATAATTCCATTTTGTTTATAAAGAAATTATTTAAATAATGAACTAGTGATCACAGGGGGTCCTGTTTTAAAGGGATGGATTTTATAGACACAGCCTAAGTAGTGAGTGCTTTTCTTTAAAGCAGATGTGGTATGGTTACTCATTATTTAAAAAAAAAAAAAAAGAAAAAAGAAAAAAGCATGTAAATTATGTAAGAAAATATAAATGTATAAACAAGTTTCTATAGTTTCATAATGAACAAATAGAGACATGGGGATCATGTTCTTTCCCTCCATATATGAGGGCCTTGTGTCTTGATATGGATCATTTAGCAAATCCATACTTTGCCCTATTAACTAGCACAAAGGAATAAAATTTAAATTATACATGCTCCTGAGAGTATCAAAGAAATCTGACATTCAGAAAGATAAAGAAGCACAGCAGCATTTTAGCAAGCCTGCAGACAGCTGAGCAGATGTCGCAGCAGCCAGCAGCAGAACCAATCAAGGAGTCAGGGAGGGGAATGTGCCAAGGGAGCAGACCCAGGCCCAGATGCCAACACTAGAAGAATTCATCTCTTAACATCTGGTTGTACCAAGCATTCCCCATATGTGGCTGTACATATTGGCTTTGGGCCTAGTACACACAGAAGAAAAAATATGAACTGGAGTACATTCAACACTGCCAGGAAGAAACAGAAAATCTGCCAAGTTTGTGCTGAAATTCTGTGAATCTGACAATTGCTTTTCTATTTGTAAATGCACAATGTGTCCCTGTGGTAGCTTTGCATGTGTATATGTTTTAGACTGTGAAATAGGTTCCAATCTGTTTAAATAAAATCTTACCTAAAACAGCTTGCTGGAATTAACCCAGTCTGTCAATAGACCCCCCCAAAATCCCAAACAAACCAAAAAACATACAAAAAAACCCAAACAAAAAAACCATGAACCAACTTAACCTTAGTTAAATAGGGGCTTACTGGATGTGTCACTCATTGGAATTGTGATTGACGTTCCAATAAACTTGTACCTCCTCTTGCCATCCACTACAAGAAACATGAATTAATAACCCTTAAAGAAATTTGAGAGAAATTAGAATAAGAAAAAAGGAGAAGGGCCTAGATGACGTGAAATATGACACTTCTAATTACTTCTTTACTTTCTAAGTTTTTATTTAAATATTTTGTTGCATAAAGGTCTAAACCAAAAAAAATCTCCACAAAAAAACAGAAGCCATACATATCTAACTACAACTAAAGCAAGCTTCTGCTTGGTAACTGGCAAACCTACTAAACACCTAGAATGACAGCATTTGGGACATATGAACTTCTTCCAATTGGTATACAAAAAATCATCCAGGTCTTGAAAAACTGCCAGCTTAGAGCTCTCACTCAGACCTGGTTATCATGGCAGAATTTAAAAAAAAAATACATACTGACCTTTTGTCCTAAATTACAGGTAGTCAGTGTCGGCAGGCAGTCTGAGAACAGGCCACTGGAGTGGGCTGGCAGAAAAGACTGGGGGAAAAGATTTAAGGACAGGTATTCTAGATAGATCAGAAACTAACACATGACCTCTTGTGGAATAGGTGATTTGAAGAACTTTGCTAGACAATGGTCAGCCAAGGAGCCTATTTTAATAGGAAGCTTGCCTTTCAGATAAATCCCCTTTGAGAAGAAGTACAGAATGAGCTTGCTACCACGCAGCCTCACAACTGTTGACTGGAGATATTTTGGATATCACTTTTGTATAAAGAAAGATAAAGTTGTCTTTGGTCTTATTCTGGTGCCAAAGACATATCAAGGATCAGATTCTAATGGTAAGTCTACAATAACAAGGAACAAGGATTTTACAGGCAAAACACTTAGTGTTGAGGCCCTGAAATCTGTTTCTCCACAAGCATTGTTTCACTCAAAATCTTGCTATGGGCAAAAGGGACCACACTCTGTATATGACAACGAATTTTATTGCTTGTCTAGTTCATGTTTTAACCATCTAATAGTCCACATTATATAATTAATAAACCCCCCCCCCAATCATAATAATACTACTGTTCAAATTGTTATGCATAAACCCCTTTCTTGTTATCTACCTCTTTTCTGTGGTGCAATACTCACTCTTTCGGTGTTCCCCTGGGTCCTAAGCTTGATGAATGCAGTGTTCTTTAAGAATGGGAGGGAAGGTTTATGGTGAACGAGTTGCATCATTACGTCATGGCTAGGAGTGGAGTTCCTTACTTCACAGACCTGGGGGCCACTTGGGGCTATTTTTATATATTTTTTATCACTGTCTGCTTTCTTCTTACTGGGTCCCAGCTTAAGCTGGAAAATTGCACAGAGCCTAATGTAAAGGGTGATTGTCTGTTACTCTGTGACAGCTGAGGAGTGTAAGAGTTTTACCACATATGGTATTCCCAGGGCTTCAGCTACAGCAGGGCAGGCATCAGTCACTTGAGCTCTAGCACTGTTGCAACAAGCTACAGCCAGCTCAGGCCAAGGCAAGCCTGGTAGGTCCTTAGAGTCCTGAGTGGGTGAGTCTGTGCTCTGCAACGTGAAGGATAGTAAAGGGCTGAGGGGAGTGGGGGAGTGTTGGCAATGGGGAGATATACTTCAAAGCGCACTCCTGATTTGAACTAAAATGCTGATGCAGAGGCATTCTAAGTGGGTTAGGAGTTTGTGTGCTTTGAAAAGTGGTTTTTGCACTTAGAGTTCAGGCATCTAAATGCTTAGGTCACTTCTGAAAAATACTAAAATGTACCTTAGAATTCTTATCGTAAGCCTCTGTTGCCTCGCCTGCGTGTCAGGCTACACCCCCCCGTACAATTTTTAGAATGTGTTCCCAAAGGCACTACTTCTCACCAGCAGACCCAAGATATTTGCAATTCTCAAGCTGCAAACCCTGGCTGAACTGCAAAATGCTATTGCTGATCTAAGCTTTTGTAATTTTTTAATAGCTTTTATGGCTGTAGGCAGATATCTGCTCTCAAGTGTTTCTGAGGCAGAAAGAGAGAGTCCAAAGGCCAGAAACACACACATCACCTCTTCCCCTCCTTGTAATGAGATGGGAAAGAGAAGATTCAATCTTCAGTTATCTGTTGCATGTGTAGCACAAAAAGAAAAGCTATATGCCTGCTACAGTTGCCAGTTCACCCATCCCTGCAGGCGTCTCTTGCAACACTGTTCTAGCAGTCAACATAAAGATATGTGGTTGACTTTAGAGAATGGAATAGTATACAGAGCTCAGATTAATATTGCATTTACTATCAGTATAAATATGAGGTACTATCTTGATTGCAGTGTTCATTACTGATCTTTTTTTAAAATTAGTTTAAGCTGTCACATCGCATTTAGCGTGTGCCAAACACTGAAACCTGCACCGAACTGATATTATGCTCCCTAACAAAGAACTTGGGTAAAATGAACTGAAAATCACTCTAAAGCAGCAGGCTGTCATTGGTGCTTTAAGCAATTCATGGTAAATGCCAAATCATTTCAAGTCTGAAATTTAAGTTTCTCTCCAATTCTGCATATCAGTATTACTCATAACATTATATTTCTTTTGATACATACCATTTTATCATTAAAGACAACATTGAATGTGTATTCCTTCACTTTTCTCTTGGTTTCCATAGCATCATTTTTTGTTTGGTTGGTTGGTTTCCCCTCAGACACGAAAATTCCTGAGAAATATGTATTTCTAGGATTTCTGCACTAGATGCCATCAAAATGTCAGATCATTTGAAGTTTTTCCATTTTTTGCTCCTCTTTTAATTAAAACTAATCACTTCAGATGACTTTCCAGTGCCTAAGTTGGAGTTGTCAAAAAAATCACTGTAATATATGCTTATCAGGGTGCTGGAGACACTGCAATCTACCAAGACATAGAATGAATCTAAAACTTAAACTTTTTTAAAGATAACACATTTAAATACCTAATATTCAGTATCCAGAGCCATTCTAGAATATTAAATAAAGTTTAATTATTTTAGGGCTGCAGATATTTTTACCTAAATAGACAAATAAAGACTTAGGACTCTAATTTCAGGACCAACAGTTTTAAAGGCAGTGCATTTTGGTAATCATCTTACTGAACTAAGCCTGAGGACCACTTTTTTTTGTTCTTTATTCTGTCACTATATTCTGTGTGTAAGATAGCAGAAGTTACTTTTTTTACTCGGTCCATTAAGTTCAGAGCCCTTTAGGAAAAAGACATTTTTATGTATGTTTAGAAAGCTGCAGGCACAGTCTAAAGTCTGTGTTCTACCTTGTAGACAAATGTTCAACTTTTCTTAATTCAGTTCACACTATTTGGTGCCTGGTGTTCCTTTATAGTTATCTTCTGATTTTAAGATCCACTACCTCTCTTCAGCCAAATGACACCAAAAGTTATTCTGTTCCTGTCAGTCAAGTTTTCATATATATCTGTTTAAAACATCCTTTGAACCTTACATCCTTTGAAAAAGAAGCTCTCTGCCATCATCGGTGTCTAACCCTAAGGCCTCCATCAGGATCTTTCTTTATTATCTAACAGTAACTATTTTTGCTTATCTAAACGGACTACAAAGTTAAGGAATTATGTCTATTTCTTCTTAGATCATTTAAAATGTGTTTTGAGACACTTAGGAACAGAAAAAGAAATTCACTTTTATCTCTAATTGAAAAGAAGAGAAAAAGGAATATCTATTAACTCCATTTTTGTTCCCTTAGATAGTATTAATTCATAACCCATAGGAACTCCCTCTTAGCCATGGTAGCAACATTTTAATCATATGTAATTCTGACACCCTAGACATGCAACATAAAATTATCAAAATTTCCACTTTCACTGATCAGTCCCTTAAGTAACAAGTTTCATTATCCACTATAGCTCTAAGAGATAAAAATACATTTAACTAACATACAAAAGTTGGACTATTTAGGTTTTATTGGTTTCATTTAAGCTGCTGCTCAGACTAAGAAGTAGTTTTCCTCATTATCACTAGCTTTCAAAGAATTAAAAAGTGTTAAAGCATAAAATTTAATCATAAAGCATCCAGCTCTCCTTCTCTTTAGAAATGGTTACTTTCCTTCAAGTATTTCTATTATCTTCTCTTTCTTTACATATGAAACATTCACTTTGCTAATGCTTTTCCCTATGCCACTTTAATAGCATCAAATCTTAAATTAAGTAAAACTGTGTCTTGACAGTGATTACATAGACAGTATCAAAGAAGAAATTTAGAGTCCCTGGAAGTGTGTTAATGACTGATTGATTGTTGCCTTATTTCTGATATTTAAAAAATTGCTTTGTAGCGTCATTTTCTGTCCTCTGAATCTTACAAAATTGTAAAACGAGCCCAGGACTGAATAAACAAAAACAATTCCCTGATATGAGACATGCCAGAAAAATATTTTGAGAGGGAACTTCTATGAGAATAAAATACTGCTAAATAAAATTGTTTTAATCACAAACAGAAGCAAGAATCTCATAGGGAATCTGAATGGCAACTAGATGATTCAGTAACAATTAATGAAAAAAATTGTTTGCATCACTGCCACTATGGAAGAATGAAAAAGAAAGTTCACACATCAGAGAGAAGAATCAGAGGAACTGACTTACAGGAGAATACTGGCAGAAGATATTTCAAATAGATAAGTGGATGAATAGTACTCATATTGTCTTGTTTAGCTGGTTTATTACCATTTCTTAACAGTTTGGGAGAAACAGATACTATATGCCTACGAATTCTGAAAGAACTTAACAAGGAAACTCTTCACACGGAATGGGGAAGTTACAAAAGACAATAGCCAACTTCTTAAATGTCAACTAAAATGATAACTTAAAAAGAACTCTAGGAAAATATGGAGAATTATGAACAAGCAATTTTGGTTTCTTTGCTTTGAAAATGTGGCAGAGAACAGAATTAGTGGAGATGGTGGTAAATATAATGGGAAGAGTCAGAAAGGCTTGTAGAAAGAAATGTCTTAGAAAGTATTGGAGTTCTTTTAAGGAATTCATAAGCATATAAACAAGAGTAATTCACTATGTAAATGTGCTTATATTTCAAAAAAGTTCTTGACAGCCCTTCTTAGAGTTCCTTACCCAAATTAAGCTGTCATAAGATAAGAGCAAAGATTTCTTCAAAGTTAATGATAACCACTTGTATTAAATATACAAGATGGATAGGAACAGATTATCAGTTTTCACAGTAAAGAAAAAATAACAGGAGATTCCTGCAGGGTTCAATGTTGTGACCTATGCTAATCAATGATCTGGAAAACGTGGTGAACAAAGTTTGTTGATGATACATGACTATTCCAGCAATGAAAGCTAAAACCGACTGTGAAGAGTTGCTTAAGGACTACGCAAAAGAAGTTAATTAAATCACAGGTAAAACTGAGTGTTAATAAATGTTAATAAATGCAGTGTAGTGATTGCAAAGAGAAAAATAACCTTGAGTACATCTGACCAATGGCATGCTCTAAATCAGCTGTTGCTACTCAGGTCTTTACCTGTTGTGGATAGCTTAATAAAACAAATGGAGAAAGTAGTCACTTCAAGAGGACGTCACAGGCAAGACACAATAAATGACAACACATAGTGTTGTGTAACAACTGGCTGGGGTCTGTCTAATCAGCAGTGTCCTTGCTCTGCTTGTAACAGAAGAGTTAAATGTTTGAGGGATGGAAGTCAAAGCTCCTGGAGAGATTATAGCTATTGCATGCTGTCCTGCTGCAGATGCTAATCCCAGGAGTGTGGGAGACAGATAAGAACCCTACAAGCACCGTTAATAGGCAAAACTGAGTAAATGACAAATAGTAGTGGATCTGGATAGTGGGTATCTGGATGGTCGATCCAGACGGCGGATCTGGATAACAACCAATGAGACCAGAGTATTTAGACTGCTTGATTACCTCTACAAGCTTGCTGACATGCTTGCGCACTCACTAGCCCACAGAATTACGTTTCCTAACACGAAGGTCTCTGCTGGTCTGGGAAGGCTGGGCAGAAAGTTGTATTGATTCGTGCTGTGCTACTGCTCATAGTTACCACTCTCGGGTGTCACTGGCAAAGATCCCTCCCTGGGCATTCTCTGGGTTTTGTCTCCACGCAGTTCTCTGATCTCTGGGATCTTCGTCCACTTCCTAGATCTTTCCTCCAGCCAGGATTGTCATCTTCTTTTCAGGCTCCCTTCTTTTCACCAAGATCATTTCTTCTTTACAGAAGCCCTAGTTTTTGGCACCAGCTCTTCTTTGTGGGTTGTGGACCCTGGCTTCCCCAATCTAAATAGTGCATATGCAGAAGCACAATACATAATCAGCCTGTCTGTTGCTGCTTCTGTCCCATGTCTCTTTCTTTATTAAATGGAGGATTCAGGACATGCCAATATTGTTTAATCCAACTGTTGCAAAATTTACAACCAACCTGTACCCACTGCAGCTAGCAAGTAGGAGTCTTCTGCTTGAGAGTTCAGAAGCTCTGTTCTGGACATTCAGCCTTCTACCCACCCTGCCCACCCCCAATTATTTGTAGCCTGTTATCATTCACAATTCAAGCTATTTTTTCACCTATGACAGAAGGCAATCCAATACTTCCTAAAATTGGTAAAATGAAACACCTTCTAGAGGTGCCTATAGCTCTCCATTCACTATAAAAAGGGTCCTAGTGGTCTAGACAAAACTTAATACCTAAATATTAGATGGCTAAAACACTGATGGGCACTATGCAATTTTTTTCACTAAATATGAAACCATGTATCTTGTGAGTTGAAAATGTAATTAAAGATCACATTACTAAGCACTTGTCATGGTTTAACCCCAGCCAGGAGCTAAGTACCACACAGCCGCTGTCTCACTGCCCTCCCCACTCCCAGTGGGATGGGAAGGAGAATTGGGAAAGAAGCTAAAACTCATGGGTTGAGATAAGAACAGTTTAATAACTAAAGTAAAATATATACTAACAATAATAATAATGAAATAT
Organism: Gymnogyps californianus; assembly: GCF_018139145.2. Lineage (NCBI taxonomy): Eukaryota > Metazoa > Chordata > Aves > Accipitriformes > Cathartidae > Gymnogyps > Gymnogyps californianus. The sequence continues at coordinate 39,188,242 of NC_059471.1, forward strand.
AATAATAATAATAATAATAATAATAGTAATGAAAAGGAATATAACAAAAAAAAGAAGAGGGGAAAAAAGGAAAAAAAAAGAAACCAGTGATACACAATGCAATTGCTCACCACCCGCTGATGGATGCCCGAGCAGCGATCCGCCCCTCCCAGCCAACTCCCCCCTGTTTATATACTGGGCATGACATTCTATGGTATGGAATATCCCTTTGGCTAGTTCAGGTCAGCTGTCCTGGCCATGCTCCCTCCCACCTTCTTGTACAGCTGCTTGCTGGCAGAGCATGGGAAACTGAAAAATCCCTAACTTAGGATAAGCGCTACTTAGCAACAACTAAAACATCAGCGTGTTGTCAACATTATTCTCACACTAAATCCAAAACACAGCACTGTACCAGCTACTAAGAAGAAAATTAGCTCTATCCCAGCTGAAACCAGGACAGCACTCTTATTAATGATTAACCTCAATTGTATCATTTCCTAATTTGTCACACTTAATTTTGAAAATATTATCATTTCCTTGTAAGGTGTGTACATGTGATTTTGTGTTTAGAATTGTTAATAGCAAGCTTAAAAGAATGCATGACATGCCAGCTTCAAATTCTAACATTTTCTTCGAAGTGATGAATCTAAATAATTGATTACTACTTAGACCTGCATGAATATGGTTTCAATTAACTTCCGAATGTTTCCATTTATATAATTATTGATACAATATTTATTTAAAAAAAACCTAAGTCCAAGCCTTTTTATATATAATATAAATATTTATGTTCTCATCTTTTAATAAAATGCTTGACAGCAATTAACTTGGAGTTATGTAGTTTGGAACTGGAAGTTAATATGACTGGCAAAAAGCTCCTCAACCTCCTTCTATGCCACCTTCCTTCCCACACACCTACACAGATGCTTATAAAAAAGGAATTGCTTCAAAAGTATGTATTGAAAATAATTCCTAGAAAAACATTCTTTGTGTCATTTATGCTATGATAATGTCTGTGCCCTCAGGACTTAAATGTGCTTACTGTTGTACAAACATAAAAGAAAAGAATGTCTCTATCTCAATAGGCTTATAACTGGTATAATCATAACATAAATGACAGGAGGAGAGGGATCTAAGCTAACTGCCTAGATTGCCTATGGCATAATTAATTTCATTTTGATGTATACATTACAAGTTAAGTGAGGAAAATCCCATTTCAAGAGTTGCATTGCAGGCATCTAAATGTAGACATCTATCTACATTAGATTTATGGCTATTAGCAGTGAATAAAAACTAATTATAACGGAATTGCAAAAGCTGTTAAGGATTTGAGGAGTAGATTCCAAACTCTGGGGGGGGGGGGGTGTCACACTCCTGTACTCAGAACACATGACATCTTTCCTTCACCTCAGTCAACTCTCTACTTGGCAATATAAAGTAATCCCAAAGTTGGCTAAGCATTTTAGGACATCAGTGTAACCAAAGTATCCAAAGTAAAGCTTTAAACTATTAAAATCAATTCTTCAGACTCTCCTGTATCTGTTTTAATCATTTCACATCTCCTGTGGAAGAATATAATTTCACACTAAGAAAAATTTATTATGAGGAATTCATTTTTCAAACATGAACTTGTAAAATTTACTTCCTACACCCAATTGTTTCTGGTCAGACTCAGAAGCATCAGAGATTTGAGAATCATTTCAGTTTAGCATATCCCATGTGCTGAATGCAATTCACTACTCTACCTTGTTGAATTCATATGTTTGATTTCCATACTTTCCTTTAGGACAAGATGGCACACAAAATTCAGTGTTCTCTTTCTCATCAACAATGCATGGAGATGATAATTCTTGGGAAATGGGAGATCAGACCAAAGTTCATTTTCTACAGAGCACATTTAAGTCCATTTCTCTGGATCCGAGGGTAAGCATTCTGACCACTGAACTTTGAAAAGTGGATACATAGGTTACTTTGAAAAGTGCTGGTGAGGATAGGAATATGGCTGTAAACAACAAATTTGTGGCAATATTTAAATTCAATAGAAACCAACTTGTCCTGTGCTGCCAGGCTTTTAATAATACAGATTCAGCATTAAGGGTGATGCTAAGCCATGCTAGACCATGGTAACATCTCCCAGGAGTCCTGAGATAAGATATTGATGGAATGTCAAAATTATTGTTATATAAAGGGGGCTTATAAAAAAGACGGAGAGATACTTTTTACCAGGGCTTGTAGTGACAGGACAAAGGGCAATGGTTTTAAACCACTGAAAGAGGGTAGATTTAGATTGGAAATAGGGAAAAAAAATATGATGAGAGTCGTGAGATACTGGAACAGGTTGCCCAGAGAAGTTGTGGGTGACCCATCATTGGAAGTGTTCAAGGTCAAGTTGCATGGGGCTTTGAGTAAACTGATCTAGTGAAAGATGTCCCTGTCCACAGCAGGGGGAGAGAACTAGATGATCTTTCAAGGTCCCTTCCAACCCAAGCCATTCTATGTTTCTATATTTTTTTCTTGCTTTTAATTTCAAAAATTGTAGTTTTGATCACCTATTGAAACTACCATACTTTTTGCTTGTAGGTATATGTTTTGTCTTTTTTAAAGAAATCAAGTATTAGTGTCATAAGCAAGATAAATGACTGCATGACCAAATGATCTGATTTATTAAGCTTGTCTTTATTTTTCTAAAACAATATCATTAGTATTCAAGTAGCATAATACTTAAACTGAAGCCAAACAAATACATTTTTTGACTGGAAGAACAAATTTAAATTGTAAATCATAATTCCACAAGAAGTCTTCCTAAAACTGTTCTTACTACTTTAAAGACTTTAATGTGATTGACACAGTTATTGTAGTGCTAAATTTTTACAAACTGCTAATTTAAGTGTCTTTGCCGCATGCTTTGTAATTTACCTTTGCTGCTGTTAGATAAGATAAAGTAAGATTGATCTGCCTTTTTCATTTAAAGAACTTCACAGTCCTCATGCATTTTGAAAGCATACAGAGTAATTCCCCTTGTTCCTTTAATATTCCAGTTATTTCTGAATTTGTCAGACTGGCAGTCTGAAATATTAATGGGATGAATATTAGTGGAAAAAAAATCCCTGTTTTTTGGGGAAATACCTTAAATTACTTTGTAAATCGTAATTTAGGTAGAAAAATGGGGGGGGGGGGAAAGGAAGGTACTATTTTTGAAGTACATTCAGACAGGAGGACACACTTGCAGTGGCTATCCTCCATGGACATCAGTTATTTTTATTTAGATAGGAGAGTTTTGCCATGCATGTATTTGGACAGCAAGAACACAACGCAGAGTACTCCAACAAGAAACATTATGGAATAGGTTCTTCTGAACCAGGAAAAATGAATTAAAAGATGGATATACAGAAAATATAGAAGTTGAAGGGGATCCACTATTGTGGTGTTGAGCAAAAGGTGCTTTCAACTTTGAGAAGTAGGAGGAAAAAAAACAAAATCTGAAACTTCATGCAGTTAAACTACTTGAAGTAAACTAAAACATTCTCAGATCTGCCCTGTAGGAGGAATGAGTTCTCATCAAAGCCAGAAAACTGCCAAGAAATGCCAGAAATTGATAATTATACGGGAAGCTTACTGACCATCTCCCATCTCCCCAAAGCCCAGTATTTCTTAAAGTTTTTCATTGCTTTTGTGTTAATACACAGTTCTCCCTCCAGGACATTCAGGCAAACTCTCTAAAAGGCGTACTTTGAACACTGGTACAGCTACATGCAGTTTGCACAATCTGGAGAATACATCAATGCTAGAGAAACTCCTTCTAACGTCAAATATTGTGTATATATAGATCTATATATGTACAAAATATACTGTAAAGGATGCATGTCCCCAGACAATATAGCAGTAATAGTCAGCCCTAGTAGTTACAATGTAGAGATTAACAGAGGGAATTAATATGACCAAATTTGATGAAATGGCGCAAAATCTTACTAAAGGAAATGTTTTCTGAAAACAAGAAAACAATAGCTATTCAACATTGAATCATCATTAAATTTTGAAAGAATTTGAAAAATCTATTATTATACATCATGATTATTCTGAACAGAAAGAGGCTGCGATCTTCTTAATTAGGAATTTGTGATATATCAAGTATCTTCTAGTTAGGGTCTGGCTGGGATGGAGTTCACTTTCCTCATAGCACCCCATGTAGTGCTGCGTTTTGCACTTGTGGTTAGAAAGATGTTGATAATGCACCAATGTTTTGGCTATTGCTTGGCTGTGCTTGCACAACATCAAGGCTGTCTATTCAACCTCCCCCTAAAGGCTGGTAGGCTGGGGGTGGGCAAGAAGTTGGGAGGGGACACAGCTGGGACAGCTGACCCAAACTGACCAAAGGGATATTCCATACCAATAACATCATGCTTAGCAATAAAAGCTATGAGAAAAGAGGAGAAGGGAGGGCATTTGTTATTAAGATGTTTGTCTTCCAAAGTAACCACTGTGTGTACTGAGGCCCTGCTTCCCAGGAAATGGCTGGACATCACCTGCTGATGGGAAGTAGGGAATAAATCTCCTTTGTTTTTGCTTTGCTTCTGCATGTAGCCTTTGCCTTTTTTTTTTTTTTTTTAAATTAAACTGCCTTTATCTCAGCCCATGAGTTGTTTTTTTTTCATCTTATTTTCTCCCCCTGTACTGCTGAGGAGGGGGAGTGAGAGAGCAGCTTCATGGGCAGCTGGTGGCCAGCCAAGGTTAACCCACCACAAACAATAATGCTTTAGTTCTCATGAGAGAACAGCCTGAAAATGTATCTCAATTTAACCATAGGATTTATAAACCAGAAGATGAGTCAAACTATTCCTACATTATGTCTTTACATGCATTTTCAGTAGTGAAATGATTTCTCAGAATCTTTTAGGGTTTCTCCTAATTAGTTCTGCTTTTCCAGTGACTACTTTTACCAATAGCTGAGGGAAAAACTAAGGAAAGGAGTTTTTTATATCTATGAATCCTAAAAATTGACAAAAAGTATTTCTACAATAGCAAGTTATTTGGAGCATTGAACAGGGATCAGCAGATCAAATAGCTGATGTCCTGGCATTGATACTTTGTAAAATCCCTGAATTTTATTTCTGATGAGACTTTATTGGGTTTCCAGTACTACAAGTCTCCATGGCAATGCGTTTTGCAGTTGTCATGGTTCAGGTCCTGATGCCACCATCAGCAGCTGGTGTACCTTCTCTGCATACCTGGAGCGGAAATGCCAGTTTAGTTTCCTCCAAACAAACCAATGCTCCAAAAACATCCTGCAAACTGAGCCAGCACACAGTAGGGGCGGTCAGGGTTTCATTAGAAACCAGAATATCACTCTGAACTAAAAACCTGACAAACATGTGGCCAAAGCGATTCAGGTATATTGTTAGTGTTTATTGCTAGACCTAACTCTAGGAACCTTCTTTCAGAGTAAGATAGGTAAAGTAATTGCTAAACAGGATGTACAGGGTGAGTTATGTGCCAGAGAATGGAATCCATAAAGCTAAAACATAAAGAGGATAAACACTAAAAATAGTCAGTGGAAGACAATAAGGGAGGTATGAGCTTGAAGTCTTTCTTTTTTCACAGATTTAATGCTTAAAAAGGGGTTTAATTTCCTGACCTGAAACTTTTCTCAATTCTACATGTCTAAGGAATCTTGTGTTTTGACACTGGTTACTTTTTAAACATGATGAGTGATGGTAGTTCAAATTCTCAGTGTTTATATGATTATATTTTTTGTAATTAGCATTGCTGTGGTTCTGAAAGTCAAACAACATGATGTAGGCAAAATCATTTGGAGGACATTTGCGTGGAACCACAAATGGACACGACAGTTCTTCCTTGAGCTTGAGGCACTCTAGAGAGGATGGACAAGAACAGAGCTCATGTTCTTACTCTCAGGGTCTCACAATGAACAGAGTAAGATGATTTTTCTAAGTAGTGGAGCAGAGTGCTCTGTTCAGCCTCCTGTTTTGCTGTCATTGTGTTTTTAAGTTATATCAGCCTTAAGAGTGTATGCTATATCTGGTCATCCTTCACATTTTGCACATTTTTGTTCCTGAAATCCTTTGAACTTTTGACCAGACATATTGTCTCTTTTGTCTTGACAGTTGTGATGGTTTAACCTTGGCCAGCAGCTAGGCCCCACACAGCCGCTCGCTCACTCCCCCCTAGTGGGATGGGGGAGAGAATCAGAAAGATAAAAGTGAGAAAACTCGTGGGTTGAGATAAAGACAGTTTAACAGGTAAAGCAAAAGCTGCATGTGCAAGCAAAGCAAAACAAGGAATTCATTCACTACTTCCCATTGGCAGGCAGATGTTCAGCCATCTCCAGGAAAGCAGGGCTTCATCATGTGTTATGGTTACTTGGGAAGACAAACACCCTAACTCTGAACATCCCCCGCTTCCTCCTTCTTCCCCCAGCTTTTATTGCTGAGCACGACATCATATGGTATGGGATATCCCTTTGGTCAGTTGGGATCAGCTGTCCCAGCTGTGTCCCCCCCAACTTCTTTTGTACCCCCAACTTGCTCACTGGCGGGGCAGTAAGAGAAGCAGAAAATGCTTTGAGGCTGTGCAAGCACTGCTCAGCGATAGCTGAAAAATCCTTGTGTTATCAACGCTGTCTTCAGCACAAATACAGAACATAACACCGTACAAGCTACTACGAAGAAAATTAACTCTATCCCAGCCAAAACCACTACAGCAGCGAATTATTATTTCTGAAAAGCTGAGACAGTAGTATTGTTCAAGCAGCCAGCAGAAGTCACTGATAGAGGACATCTGGTCATTAGTCTTTGGTATAGACAGAGGTCATTTCTAATAATAAATTTCTCTTTTATGTGACAATGTAAAATACGGCTATGTAAAATGTGGCTATTTAGTCATCAGCATGCCATAGCATATTTACAAGTGTAAATTCAAAGGGGAATTTTCATGAAAATTTTTAGACATAACTGACGATTACAAACAACAAAAAAAAATTAAAATGACATTTGAAGAATCAGTGATTTCCTGCTCATTTTATAGGTTCTGTATTTACATAAATGAAGCTGAACAATTCTGCACTTGGATTGCCTATTCCCAGCCTCTCTTCCTTCTCTACCAAGCTTTATTCTTGTCTTGACATATTGAAAGTCGCTAGGATGAGTTATTACTCAGTGAAGTGACAGTATATCTTAAACTCTACTTTTCAGTAATAGCATACATGAGACAGAGAAATCTAATGGAAAAAAGTAAAACACATATGCCAGTTTGGCAGAAACATAAATTTTACATGTAAAAAAGTCCTAAGCTTCCTGAGGTTGTGAGAAGACTTCTTTTTCACAAACTGGAGATTAGTTTAACCTAAAACTGTTTTTTAGTAAAGCACATAAAAGAAAGGGAAACTAAAGGCTATTCTGTTTTGAAAGTCACTTAAGAAGAGGTAATAAATATTTTAGAATTTTCCCAAACCCTTAAATGCAAATAACAAATAATGCTAGCTAAAGAAAAGAAAATAGATTTTCAATACCAGGGACTTACAACATCAGACATTAGAAACATGATCTTTCATATACGGTCGATAAAAGTCTGCATAACAAACAAAAACCTCTCTAAGGAGAAAAGATTTTTTTTCCTGAGGAACCAATACACAACAAACTAGGTCTGAAGATGAAGATGTATTGTTGAGCCCAATTACACTGAGGGGAAACATAAATAAACTCTGTAAGTCTGTCAGATTCAGAGAAGTCTTTGAGGCTGGAGGCAACACAAACAAGATGGGTATGAGGTCACAGTGCCAGTTGTTATATGACAAGAATTTAAAAATAAAATCATATCCCAAATGCCATTTTTCCTTTATTTTTTTTCGTTTTATTTTCACTTCTGTTGACTAGCTGAGCTCATAAAGTTGAAATACTAGAGAGTGACTCACTTGCATATTAGATAGACAGCAAAGCTAAGAATTACTTAAGTACCTTGGGTAAATAACACAGTAAATATACCAGTGAGCATGAATATTCTTTCTTTCATATGCATACTGCATTTACATATACTTCAACAGAATATTTAAGAATGTCAGTCTAAAATGTATATTACTCTCAAGCAAAGTGTTTACAATCTTTTCTTCCAACACACAAATGCTTCCAATGCCTTCACATAAAGTAAAGCTAGGGAAAAAAATAATATTTCATTTAGCCAGCTGAAATGCAAAAAAAGATGTTTTTACTTTCTCCAAAATTATTGCTGTTTTTACTCTCTTCTTTAAACTGAGAGGAAAAAGAACATAATGAAATATTAGATATTATTCACAGTAATTTTTTTTTTCAATTTTAAGTACATTAATCTCAAGTTTAGGAGTAAAATTACTGATATTCAAAGAAATTAGGAAGAAAGCATTATCCTACACATAATGATTAGAACACTCTGCTGTAATGTCAAATAAAAAATTCTCCTTATAAATCTGAAGTCTTCTGCTTTTGACCACAGAGTTGAAATTAGGCCCACCTCATCACCAAAATACTGTAACCCTTCTTTTATGGAATTAAAATTTGAAACACTAATCAGTATTTGCTTTTAATGCACTATATCTCTGTAACATATTCAAAGCATTAAATCTGAACTGTATTTTTGTGAACTGATTTTTTAAAAACACTTACAGCCATAGGAATTATTTTCTCGGTTCTATCTAATCACATGAATAATTGCAGTTTAGTAGTTTTTGAATAGTTTGCTTCGAAATTGCACTTTTAATTGATTATATTATTTGTCAGGGAGAAAAGCAGAACACAAAGTCCTAATTGTAGTCACACACACACAAGGATGTTCAATTAGTGTTTAATTATTTAGTGATGTTTAATGTGACTACCATCAGTGAATATTACCATTTTCTATCAGCCTGGAAGATAGATACTGCTGCGGTAGGAGTCCTTTAAGGCAATCTATCCATACACATGCACATGTATACTGAGGACTACTATAGAAACCTAAACCAGAGAAGCAATGGCATTAGATATCAAGGGATCTTTTTGGAGCCTGAATAGATCCAGCTTGCCCCAATTTCATTTGGAAGGAAAGGTACAAGTAGAGACACTCTGCACTTGAAACCTAGCTAGGGTTTCCTGCCATCCAAATCTGATGTACTTTGGTGTTTGAGAAGTGGCACATTTTAGTATGATTGGGTTGCTCCCATCAGGTAATGTCTGTGTCACTTCTTTCATTCAAGACTGAGGAAAGTTATATTCTCAATTCAGGCAGACTGAGCTTCCAGAGCATTAAAGACTTCCAGCTTCAGAGCTGATATTCCACACAGTATTTATCTAAAAAAAAAAAAAAAGCACCTTAAGTTTTTCACAGTGATCATACAAAGCATTCATACTGCAAATATTCTTTTCTAAGATGACCCCTCTCTTTTAGTCTCACACTGTAAATGAAAGCAAAGTAATTCTGAAAACTATCAAGAGACAAGATTTTGGAAAAAAAACCAAAAACAGGAAAAAAAAAAACACCACAACAAAAACCACCTGTGCAACTGATGTTACAGTTCTTCCAGTAACTGCCTTGTTTGTAGTCTCATCTTCTACCTGTGTGAGTCTATGGCAAACTCCCACCAACCTTTAATAAAAAAGGTCAAGGCTGAAGGTCCTGTCCACCATATACCTTTCTTTGATAAAGAAACAACTGAAAATGAAACAATTTCATCCAAAAAATGAACAAGTGAGAAGATATGCTCATTTTTCCCTTACTCCTGGAGTTCCACTGACTTCTGTCTGAATTTTCCATTCTCTACACATTTTCTACTTGAAGTATAACTTTGGGCATTGGACCTGCCTATGTTTCTTATGTTAAAAGAGAAATGAGCAATAGGTGAGAAAGCATGGGGATTTTTGCTTAAAAATGTTTCCAGAATTACATTTTTATTAGATTAGTAAAGATGATCAGAGGGATGGAACACCTCTCCTATGAAGAAAGGCTAAGAGAGTTGGGATTGTTCAGCCTCAAGAAGAGAAGTCTCCGGGGAGACCTTATTGAGGCCTTTCAATACTTAAAGGGGGCTTCTAAGAAAGATGGGGACAGACTTTTTAGTAGGGCCTGTTGTGATAGGACAAGGGGTAACGGTTTTAAACTAAAAGAGGGTAGATTTAGACTAGATATAAGGAAGAAATTTTTTGCAATGAGGGTGGTGAAACACTGGAATAGGTTGCCCAGAAAGATTGTAGATGCCCCATCCCTTGAAACATTCAAGGCCAGGTTGGACAAGGTTCTGAGCAACCTGATCGAGTTGAAGATGTCCCTGCTCATTGCAGGGGGGTTGGACTAGATGACCTTAAAAGGTCCTTTCCAACCCAAACCATTCTATGATTCTATGATTCTATGATTTGCTGGTCATCTTTAGATATCTATGTTAGAAACTTTCCTTTGTATACTTTAATCATAAATACTGCCACCATCCCATTACCAATCTTAATAGTTAAAAGTCCCCTTTCATCTATGATTTTCTAAGTATTTGACATAAAACAAGCTTCAAATAGAAAAAAATACAAAGGCAAGAAAAAGATATAAAAATGATTTTGCAGTCAAAGATTTTAGCAAAAAAATCAGTGTTAATTCAAATGGGATTAGTGCTGAAGCATTGAAAACAAACTGCATTAGAAAAATCTTCATCTGAGAACTAAAGATAAATTTAAGGATACAGTTTTCAGGAGAACTTTGAGATAATCTACTACTTCTTCCACATAAACATAAGCTAAAAATTTAAACAAAATCATTAAAAGCACAACTCATACAGTTTTAGTCATTTGCCCCCAAAGGGTTGAGTCTCACAAACATTTTCAGAAGAAATTCAGTGAGATTTGGGACAGGTCAGTGAACCTGCTTTCTAGCATTGCTTTTGCAACACCAAAGCAGAAAGGTCTGTTCCTACAGACCTTAAGGTGAAAGGTAATGTTAAAGAAGTGAGACGTGAAAATGAAACCTTAACTGAGTTCATATGTGGAGTGATATATGTGTACAGCAGGAAATTAATACAGAAGATATGCCAAAAATACACAACCCCTTCAAAATCCTACCTCAGAATTACATTACCTGTTATTTCTTGTTATATGCTCGTGAGGACCATCATTTTAACACACCCTACTAAAGTATATTTTAGTAAACCAGTCTCATGTCACTAAGCAAATAGCACACTTGCCATGTCAACATGTTCCTTATTATACTCCTCACGTTTTCTCTTCACATTATTCTCACCATTTATATCCAGCTCTAAGATTATTAGTTTGTTGTAATCCATAAAATAGAAATTACTTCCGTTACTTGTAGACGTGTTTGAATTTGAATTATATTTAAATGCAATGTGTCTAATTCTTATATCTTATAGAACATCCTGTACAGTGCTAATAAAAATGATTTCACAATATGATATCTCATACATAAATTTGGGGGGGGGGGTTCTTTTTTTTCTTTTTTTTTTTTTTTTTAATAGGACAGCTAATCTATGTATAATCCTTTCTTCCAATTAAATTCTGGCATTATGTGACAGGATCATGTTTGGAATTAACATAAATCTTGGTATAGGCAAACCAAATAATTACTGCAGTCTTCTGATCCATCTTAATGTTCACACTTATTAACAAAGATTAGACACAAAGCAACCACTATCATTCATTTGGTGAGGATTAATTCACCAAATATAATACAAGGCACAGTGGCAGTGGATTGACATAGCTAAGTTTTTAGAATATAGTTCAGCTAACTATTTAAAGGTAGACTTCCTGATAAAGCTGCCATCTTGCAGATAAATTTAATGAAGTTAGGATTAAATATTTAAGGCACGAAATATATGTACATGTTATGAGCATCTTCATTCAGTTATCTGCAATGTTTAGCATTATGAAGGCTTTGAAGGCAGGTGATACTCTTTATTGAATGTTGAAGTCTAATTTATGAAGCAAAACATAGTCTATACACTAATGGCTATTTTAACGGTGGCCTCGTTCTTAATATGTTAGAACTATCTTCTCAAAAAAATGAAAAAGATGAGGTTTGTGGTATTGCAGAAATATTGTCATAGAGTATGCTGACCTGTTCAAGATGATTTCAGGAACAACACAGTCTATTACCTGTTTCAGGTAGGAAAAGAAACATACATTTCCTAGAGGACACTTTGAAATTGTAGTTTATCACCAATTTTGGTAGATAGTTGTCTGGAATACAAAGTTCTGTTTTATCCTGACAAAGAACTTTGGGTGAGTAAATGAAGACTTTTAAAGATGGGGCGGATCAGTAATTAGAATACGCTTCTCAGACCTCAGAAACATCATTTTAAGGCTTGCTTTATTACAGGCTTTTTGTGATTAGAGGTTATCTGGGATTACAAAAATAAATGCTTCTGAATCAGATTTTTAAAAATTAAAAAAAAAATTAAAAATCAGAATTTGGTTTAATTCCATATACATTTTTTTCTCCAGTTGAAGGTAAATAAAAATAATTTAATAACTCATTAAGGTGTTCTGCAATATTAACACAAAGGAAACTTCACAATTTTCCCTCACAAAAATTAATAGCTATTTCTGGTAGCTCATGGAATATATTTAGATCAGCTTATTTGTAAATTAACTAGTTTACTGCTAACATCTTTTTTCCCCATTAAAGAACTTACCCACAATCACACAGATATTGGTATGTATGAGCTTATGCCATTATGTGGATGTTGAATTATAAATCTTTAGCCTTGTCAGGCAGGAAATTTGTTATATCTTCAAATTATTTAAATAAAAGTTTTTCATTGCATCATAGCACGCTTCCCGGGTGCTGGACTTTGCATTTGTCCTTTCATAAGATTCCTGTTGATGCATTTTTCCAGCCTTTTTAGGATCTTCTGGGTGGCAGCTCTACTCTTCAATGTATCAACTCATAACCTGCAGCTTGGCATCATCTGCAAACTTGATGTCAGTGCATTCTATTGCCTCCTGCAGGTCTTTGATAATAATGTTAAACAGGACAGGTACCAGGATAGGGCCTTATGGTATCCCACTTAATTTGAAGATCATTAGTATTTTATTTCCATTCCTACTCTGAGTTTAACATTTCATGTAAGTTACATTTGTTTTACTTATAGCTTTTTGGCAAATTAAATTATTTCTTCAGGAAAAATTAAATGGGAAAACACATAGATGCATAAATGCACAACAGTAAACTTTTTTTTTGTTATTTAAATGTGTGAGCTTCCTTCTGTTATGACACTTTAATCACAGAAACAGATAGCTGAAAATGGTTATGGTAGGCAATGAGCTTCTACAAATACAAAATACATACATAAAGTATCTGAATAGTTCTGTTTCCTCTCTGGATTCAAATTCATAATTGTCTTTGGGAAAAAAAAGAAAAAAGAAACCAATGTTTTATCTTTCCTTGCAACTTCTCCCTATTTATTAAACGCAATCAGCATTTCTAGGTGATATTTTCTGTGGTTCAAATAGCAGAAGAATTGTTAAGTGTGCTTAACCTTATTTGTTAAGTATGCTTACTTTATTTCTAATGTGAATTACAAAGAAATAAATTGTTTCTATTCTTCTGTTTTACAAAATGCTGAATACTTCCATTTAAATAGTGTGTGTGTATATCTATATTTATATATAAATATAAATGTATGTATGCATGTATGTATTCACACTAAATATATACCACATAATTTGGTTCGGAGGTCATAACGAGGTGCAATACATTTTTATATTGACTTTCCCTATAATTGTGGTGCCGTAATCATAGGCAATGAAATAAAATCCTGTTGTGGTGCAGATGTTACCAGATTTTATGGTTTTATTATATGCAAATTAAATTGTACAACTCTGGATTTATCTAAACCACAGACTTCGATTTCCTCTGTTTTACCTACATTCATTGCACAGGGAATGCTTTGTATGCTCAATTACTCATGCTTTTACAGAAATTATCAGGAGGTAAATTTATATTTAGAATTTATAGTGAGGCAGCATGCTTCTGAATCCCCAGGCCTAGATATGTAGCCTGGTGGGTAGCAGCTGTGTACTTCAGTCAGTTCTAAGCACACAGAAGAATCCTCCATCTCCATCCTGTCCCTGTTGTCTGTGGAGCAGAAATCCCAGTTTGTGGTTCAGATGAGAGCTAAGATGTCACTGAGTGCTGGTAGGGCTTACTGGTCAATTAATAGGTTAGTGAAGACATATCAAAGTCTCCAAATCTTTTTTTTCTGGATCACAGATCACTTTGCATCTTATTTAACCAGAGCTTCCTAACATAAAATACATCATACCTATGATAAGCACTCTGTTCTGCCTGTCTGCCTTTTTGCTACCACTTGGAAGCTTTTGATTGCAAGAATTTAGGTCGCAGATGTCTAAAAAATATTTATCTTATAAGAATAAAAAGCAAATTGAAAAATTGAAACATTAAAAATGATATTTTCAGTAAGGAAATTGACAGCTCTGGAAATAATTTCCTGTTAGACAGAAATTAGTAACATCCTGCTAGTTCTAGCCAAAGGTCCATCTAGATCAATCATGGATTGACTAGGGAAGAGCATAAGGACATCGGAAACACAGAACAATGCATCTCTAAATACTTTTCCCACTTTCAACAGTTTGCAGTTTAGGGACTTCCTAAACTAAAAGTATCTTTGTATTTTATAGACCTCAGTGAATTTCTGCTAATTTCCCAGACCCTTTTTTATGTCCATGTGGAACTTTAGTCTTCACAATACCTGTGGCTAGGATCTTAAGGAATTAACTTCATATTGTATAGACAAGTATTGCCTTTTATTGTTCGGAAACTTCCAGTTGCCCATTTCCTCCAAAACCTAATTTCATTTCTTGGGAGTGCCATTCTGCTGTACTCATTTTCACCTGATTTTGTCATTCTGAACAACTTTAATCATTTCCTTAACAAAAGAGGGAAAAAAGAAACAGGAGGAACTGGTATTGAAGAGGAATTAAATATTCTAAGGAAAGCATTTTTACTGGGGAAAATTTCAGCTGAAACATGATTTTGACCACTGGTTCAACTATTTTTAATATAATACTCCTCTCAAACAAATTTTAAAAAAGCAAACAACATGCATGGCCATTATGCTTTTCATTAACCGTAAAAATTAATTTGGAGCAAAGAAGTGTAAAATTACGGCAATGGTGCTACAATTTTGAAACAATAACTTTTGGTTAAGAGATAAGTGAAGACTCCTCTTGATTTCAATTTGAATCGAAGGTTTGGGTAAACTGTTCTGCAAAAAAATTTAGAAATCCAAACATGCTTTAAAGTGATTTTAAGTGTATATTCAGATGGCTGTTACCAAATAGCACTGTACAGTTTTTTAAAATTGAAGGCAATATTTATAACTATTGTGATAGTCTTTGTCTTCCAGTCAGTCATGTATTCAATTAGATAATATTTTGAATTGTGGAGATGTACAAAGCCATCTTGATGATAAAACAACTTTGGTCAAATAGTCCTTTAGGTGAATAATTGCAATGTTCAGCAAGCACGCATTTCTGTTCTTGAGGTGTCTGAAATTGCTCTTGTGATCAGAAGAATATTTGCAGCAAAATATTTGTCACGATAGAGTTACTAAGAATAGATATTACAGTTTTAATAGGAGAGAAGGTAGGCTTCATTTTGACTTGTGCTGACTGCAGAATGTAGTTGTCTGGAATAATCTGCATGAAAGTACAAGGGATGCTCTACCCTGCATGGCTGCAGTAACAAGCTTCAATTCTGACACTGTAGGGATATCCACTCTTCAATATTTTTTCTGCTCTATCTGTTCTAGATATGCCAAGGAAGCCATAAGAAACTGAATTTGTTCTAAATGCTAAAGCAGGCATTCAAATCATTATTTATTACCTTAACGTTATGATGTTTTACTCCTACTGAATTATAATGTATTCTTGTTCATGATAAACTACTGGTATTGAAGTATATCATGTGCAGAATGGAACAGTGGGTAGGAAAAGGTAATTTTTTTTCTCCTTTCAGATCTTGATTCTTGCTGTTTTGAAACATTATGACTACATGAACTCCACAGGCAAGATATCTTATGAAGAAAATAATTTTGTTAGCTAAGGAATAGTGAACAGACAAAAATTGCTGTTGCACATTAGGTTAGGAGAAGGCATTACTAATCTAAGGACAACAACACAAAAAAAGTCCCAGGTGCTTATCAGCAAATTCAATTACAGTAACAAAAAAATGGCTTACAAATGCAAAGCTAAGAAGGAGTTTATATCACTCAGGTGTTTTTTTCATAGTTGCCTTTTCATGGATCTTTACTTGAATTTGATGAGATAGGAGTAAAAGGAAACATCAAGTATTCATAAGCACACCACATATATTAAAAATAATGAAATTGCTCTGCATATAGTAGCTTACCCAGCAGATTGTCACAGCATGCACTCTCATTAGGATGTCTGCTTGAAGCTTAGATGCCTGGCATAAGGTAAAAATGGAATATCCAGGTGATGGAGGCTAGACACAGGTATTTATCATTATACTAAACTGTTTTTCAAAGAACTGTGAAGTCTATAGATCTTTTGTAATATATATGTACTGACAGTTATTTTAGACTGTTTTCAGACACACTTTTTGAGTCTTCTTTAAACTAACCATTGATTTGCACTCTGTGTTAACAGAAAGCTGAGTTTTGGGGATAGCAGAAAAAAAGGGAAAGTTGAACATTTTGGGAATTGTTGTGATACCAATTTGTATGCATTTGAGTTAATTTCTAGCCTGCTGGGGCAACAACGGCTCTTTGTATCATTTACTTTTTCTTCCTGGGAAAGCCAATTTCTAAAACTATACCAGAATTATACAGTGTGTGGAAAAGAATAAACCTGTTACATAAAAGAATGAAACTGATAGCTATGAGAGAGAGAGAGAGGAAGAGGGAGGAAGAGAGAGGAAGGAGAGTGGCGGGGAGAGAGAGAGCACCAACAAAAGAATGAAAGGACAAATACAGGAGTCTGGCTTTCTCAAGCTGAAGCCTAAGACACGATAAATGTTGCCTTACCTGGAGCCCATTTCTTATAGCATGATGACACTTTTTATTTTAGATGCCTCCTACCATTACTGCCAAGAAACCTGCCTCTGTATTCTCTGAAAAAGAATTTCTGTGCACAGCTTGATCCTCACCGTGGCAGGTGACAGATATCCTGACAGCAACAGTAGCCTAGCGAACCCACTAGGAACATCATGTGAGAAAAAAGGGGAATTAAAAAACAAAAAAAAGGAAACTAGATGGACCGTGAAAAAGAACAACAAACAAAAAAAGCCAAAGCATTCATTTTTGCAGAGGATTCAATGCAATATTTTTTTCCAATAGAGTTTTTGCTTAAAAGCCCTGTCTGATAAACATTGCTCTGTCAAAAATGTTACATGAATAGACTCTAATTAAGCTTTTTAACCTCTTTAAATTATGTGGTACATTTTCATTGAATCCATGACAAGTCAGCATGTAAGAGAATTTATATTACTAAATCTCTTAGCTGCCACTTGAGTACCTCATACTTACTGTATGTTTAATTTTTATTATTGGTTGGGTTTTTAGTTTGCTTTGTACAAAAGCTCCAAGCAATAACAAGAAGCACACTATTCCTTGCAAATAAACATCTATCTGACTGGTGTGTTCTAAAGTCAATTTATATTCTTATTCCCCAGCTGAGCAAAGCAAGCACAGATGAATCCTATTACAAAACAAACAAACAAACCCAAAGTAACTTCTGCATGTCTTCATTCACTTTATAAATTAATTCCATGTGCTCAGTTTTGTCTTAACAGTAATCAGGTGATGTTTAACATGTTGTAGAGGAATGGGAAGTATATCTGTGGGTAACTATGTTTAAAAAGTTGCTCTATCAACACATGCTTGTAATGGAAGCCATTGATATTTTGGACAAGATAAATGGATTTATCTTGCTCTGGGAGTTGGTGATTTTTTTTTTTGCTTTGAATGGTATAATAGATGACTTTTTTTCTAATTGTTTGTTCACAATAAGTATGTGTTCTGTTCTTTTTAAAGGATATGAATAGACAGCAGAGAGAGAGGTTTCCTGTTTGTCTTTTCCTGTTGCTTTCCAGGTCAGGTAGAAATGCCTGCAAAGAACAGAATATTATGCCTTCACTGGAAGTAAAGAAGTATTTTCAGGGTGGTACAGAGAGACACAGCAGGAATTTATAGCAGTTTCACTACTGAGGAGATCAGAGAAAATACACAGATAAGTCCCTTCCTGAAAAAACCTTGATTGTACTGTGTAAAGTATATTGAAAACCACAAAGCCAATAAAAGGTTTTTTAGAGCAAGACTGGAAGAAAACATTTGATGTGGCAGGACACAGTAGGCAGAGCAGAGATTTGTTAATAAACTCTTTAATCCTCATATTATCTTATTATACAGGTCTGAATTTTCTCATTGCCCTAGTTTGTGTTCAAATAAAACCTGGCATTAGGAGGTCAAAGGTCTTTCTGATGCTTTTGTAGTGCATGTTTATTAGCTTTTTAGTTCAGATCATAGGTTGCCCTTTGAAGCAAACCTTCCAATATTTCCACTTGCTATATTCGGTCAACATCATAAATCAGTCTTAGAGAACATAAAGAGGATTTCTTTTGGATGAAACCTAAGCAAAAGATGCTCTCTTGGAGTGCTCTTAATGTGCTGTATTGCTAATGGCCAGTTAGTCCATGGTATCCACCTAGAATTACTCTATTACAAAAAAAGTGTTTAATGTGGACATTGAGTCATCAAAATCAATTATTTCTCCTTACACATCCGCTCCTATTGGGAAATACATTGGCTAAGAATGCTTACTCTAACAAAGGAGGTACAAGCAGATCCACCTCACAAAGTTGGCTGAGTTAGGATCCCATCTTACGCCAGTCCTCTTATTCAGAAAATCAGGATCAAAGAGAAAGGAGAAGAGAATGTCTGCCAAAACATCAGCTGTTTCAGTTCAAAGTTCTATGACTCAGCTGAAATCCATCTCCAAATACATTTTTAGCTAAGGTGTTACATTTGTTCCTAAAGTGGTGAAAGTTTGATTATGCATTTTATGATGTTATACTCTCTGGTAATAGAAATGGTAAGTAACTACAGTCTTAACATACTGCAGCATGTTTAACCAAAGCATCGAAGACTTGAATCTGGATACCAGGATCATTCTGTAAAATAATTATACCCACTGTGATCTCATGAACTAATCTTTATGGTTATGTCAAAACAGTTAAATAGAAAAAGGCAGGGAATGATTTCTGGCCTCAGTTCCCAGTGGCTCTGGATGCTGAGAGCTAGCCTCTTCTATGCTGGATTGCTTTGGAGAGATCTAGCTGGAGTCCTCTAAAACACAGCCATCGGATGAACTAACAGTTAAGTGGCTGATTGGAACTATGTGCCTATACTCATTGTCAATTTCTGGCTCCTTAGTACAAGAGAGACATAGACATACTGCAGAGAGTCCAGCAAGGGGCCACCGAAGATGGTGAAGGGACTGGAGCATCTCTCCTATGAGGAAAGTCTGAGAGAGCTAGGACTGTTTAGCCTGGAAAAGAGAAGGCTCAGGGGGGATCTTCTCAATGTGGCCAAGAAGGCCAACAGCATCCTGGCTTGGATCAGAAATCGTGTGGCCAGGAGGACTAGGGAAGTGATCGTCCCCCTGTACTCGGCACTGGTGAGGCCACACCTCGAAGACTGTGTTCAGTTTTGGGCCCCTCACTACAAGAAAGACATGGAGGTGCTGGAGCGTGTCCAAAGAAGAGCAATGAAGCTGGTGAAAGGTCTAGAGAACAAGTCTTATGAGGAGCGGCTGAGGGAACTGGGTTGTTTTAGCCTGGAGAAAAGAACGCTGAGGGGAGACCTTATCGCTCTCTACAACTACCTGAAAGGAGGTCGTAGCAAGGTGGGTCTCGGTCTCTTTTCCCAGGTAACAAGGGATAGGATGAGAGGAAATGGCCTCAAGTTGCACCAGGGGAGGTTTAGATTGGATATTAGGAAAGATTTCTTCACTGAAAGGGTTATCAAGCATTAGAAAAGGCTGCCCAGGGAAGTGGTTGAGTCACCATCCCTGGAGATATTTAAAAGACATGTAGATGTGGCACTTAAGGACATTGTTTAGTGGTGGATTTGGCAGTGTTAGGTTTATGTTTGGACTCAATGATCTTAAAGGTCTTTTCCAACCTAAATGATTCTATTATTCTATAATAATGTCTATAAACACCTGAGGGGAGGGTGCAAAGAGGATGGAGCCAGGCTCTTTTCAGTGGTGCCCAGTAACAGGACCAGAGGCAATGGGCACAAACTGAAACACAGGAGGTTCCATATGAATATCAGGAAACAGTTTTTCACTGTGAGGATGGCTGAGCACTGACACAGGTTGCCCAGAGAAGTTGTGGAGTTTCATTCTGTGGAGATATTTAAAAGTTGTCTGGATGTGGTCCTGGGCAACCAGTTATAGACAGCCCTGCTTGAGCAGGGGCGTTGAATAAAATGATGTCCAGAAGTCCCTTCCAGCTCAATGGTTCTGTGAGTCTGACTGCTACAGTTGCAATTGACTACTGAAAAGAATCACAGTTAATAATTAGTTACAATTATTTTTGAGGAGGGCCACGAAGATTATCAGGGGGCTGGAGCACCTCCCCTATGAGGACGGGCTGAGAGAGTTGGGGTTGTTTAGCCTAGAGAAAAGAAGGCTCCAGGGAGACCTTATTGCAGCCTTCCAGTACTTAAAGGGGGCCTACAGGAAAGATGGGGAGGGACTCTTATCAGGGAGTGTAGAGATAGGATGAGGGGTAATGGTTTTAAACTGAAAGAGGGTAGATTTAGATTAGATATAAGGAAGAAATTCTTTGCTGTGAGGGTGATGAGGCACTGGAACAGGTTGCTCCAGGAAGTTGTGGATGCCCCCTCCCTGGAAGTGTTCAAGGCCAGGTTGGATGGGACTTTGAGCAACCTGGTCTAGTGGAAGGTGTCACTGCCCATAGCAGGGGGGGTTGGAACTAGATGATCTTTAAGGTCCCTTCCAACCCAAACCATTCTATGATTCTACAATTTTTCATCTGTAATGCCCATTGCTGTTTTATTTCATTTGGTGGAATCTGATAATTAGAACCAGACTCTTGAAAGGTAACTGGAATATGAATAATTATAAATTGAAGAAATATCAGATGGAAACAAATTTGTAGGCATATTGGGACACTGATGTTATTTTCACATGTGGAAAATGATTCACTCCGGAAGATTTTTAGCTTAAAAACTTCATGATGCTGTGATGATCCTCTAGTGTTGTGAGTACCAGTACCGTAGTTCAAATGTAAGAGGAAAGCACTAACAGTGAACTCAATTTCAACAATTGTAATAGTTGGGTTGTGCTGCACTTTGCTGCAATTAACTTGTTGAGGTCATTGTAAAGGAGCAGAGCCCATTTAACGGTGCTGCTAGTACTCCTGTTACTAGCACTTCTTTTATGACAAAAGAATTCTGAAAAGTTTTGTTTGAAGGAGGAATTGTTTAGTCTATCAAATTTTAAAAGATAGTTTGAGGTAGACTCTTTTAAACTATGCATAAATTTCAGGACAATTCAGAAACAGGAAATGCTGAGGCACCTTAGGTCAAATTCGTCTCCCCTAACTTCATACTGAGGAAAAATCTACCATATGATTAGAAGTAGGTAGTGTCAGATGTGCTCATTTCTCTATTAAAAGCATTAGCTAACACTGGCTCATATGTAGGTGGTTTCTAGAAAAAGTTCTCAGGGAGATTAAAGAAGGAGCTACACCTTGCTTACAGGAGAAAGAATAAACAGTCCTTGAAAGTATAGTGAGAAGGAATATAGCAGAATGCTGGATAATGAAAAGTAAAAAAAAAAAAAAAAAAAAAAGGAAATCTAGATAAAGGTAAAATAACTAGAAGTTATCTTCATCTTGTTAGAAAATGATTAATAGAAAGTCTCAGTTGGGATTTATAACTAAGATGAAACTTAAAGTTACAAAAATAGATTAACACACTGAAGGAAAATACTGAGGAACTGCTGTTGGACTATAAGGCGGCTAACACTAATCTATTTTATCACGTTTTATTCAGTAAAATGTCATATATAGTTATCCCTAGCAATTTCTACATTTCAGACTGATTCCTTTTAAAATGGAGGTATTTTTACATGTAGCATCAAAGTAAACACTGCTTTATCTTGGCGTATGAGCTGTTATTTTAAAGACAATTGTGGTAGAGCCATAAATTGTCCCTAATAAGTTCAGCAATAGACTTTCATTGGTTTAGACAACTATATCATAAGAACTTTCACATTTAGAAGAATCATTTAACATTTTTGGGGTCTCCACCAATGGCATAATAAGTTGAGTAGGGAATTGTCTCTAGGCTTAAAGATGCTTTGCAGCTGTTTAGAAGAGCAAGACCTAGAAAAGAAATGGTCAGGTAACTATACCAGGGTAAAACTGAGGAATTTGAAAGGGGAGGGGAGGGGAGGGGAGGGGAGGAGGGGGAAAAGAGAAAAGAGAGAAAAGAGAAAAGAAAAGGGAAAAAAGAAAAGAAGAACGGAAACTGAGAGAGGAGCAGAAATAGAAACAACAATAATGATTAAAAATGGTGGAAATCCCTTACTACCTTCCTTTTTCACTCTCATATTAGATATGTTGCATTTGTCATCATTCAGTAGATATTTTTCCCAATGATAAAGCAGGATCAAGCAGTTTAAGATTCTACCCCACACTCATCTATTTTTGCCCCAGCTGTATCCCCTAACTTGTGTTATAAATACAATTGTGGGGTTTCAGATTATGTGTAACAGGAATGATTTTCCTATTCACTTCTAGACATGGATACACATACATTTGCATGAGCAGTGCAGGGTCAGGGACAAGTGGTCAGCTGGAGGGAAAAGATGGGTAGAAGCTAATTATACCCAATTTTCTGTTGTGAGATAGAATAGTTCATAAGTAGTATTAAAAAGAATGTAAACATTGAGCTAGTAAAAAAAAAGTATCTGGAAATGCTTATAAGTTCGATTCTATAATTCTGGCCACAGAGACATTTAACCAATATTTATTTTTTATTATTTTCTTTGCTTTTTTATTTCTGCCAGAAAAATAACTTTTAGAACTTTAGTCCAGCCTTTCTTCTGAAAGAAATACCTATAAACCTCTGTTTAATGTTAACATGTATAATCTCTGTGCTATGATTTAAATTAGTATTAATGTTTTTGCCTAGAGGATAGTTTCTGAAAAAGGATGTCACATACACCTAATACACTCTGATAAAATACCATGAACGTATATAGTACCAGGGCTTGAAGTAAATATTTTATACTAGACTGTGTAAACTAACTTGCTTTTTTGTCAATACCATTTCATACAAAAAGAAACAACCTTAAAGTAAGTAATAAAGCTGACCTAATTTTGATGCAAGAAAATCTATCACAAGGATTTATAGTGCTGCTATGTTTCAATCAACTCAGGAGTTAGCAATTTATAATCTTTTGATCTACTGAAACCAGCCTGGCACAGATCAAAACAACTAAACAAGAACTGCAGGGTACAAAAGTACTCCTTGTAGGAATTAATATAATAAAGAAGATACATCATAGAGCTTTATTAAATATTGTAATAAAATCTTTGGAAAGGTGAAAGACAATTCCCAAGGGTAGCACAATTTGCTATAGTAGAAAACAAAACAAAACAAATATTGATTTATGTTTTAAGCTCAAAACTTTTGCATTTACAAAAAGAACAAAATGTTAGGATCTGGAGTTTCATAAACAGGTACTTCAAGAACCATATTTAGGTTATAAGCTGTGCTACTATAAAAACTATTGTTAATTCTCAAGGTATTCATAATGTATACTAAGGATCTATAGCTGCATTTCTGAGGGTACATCTGCATTGTATCCAAATGGTGTACGTCTACACTGCTCACAGCCTCTCTAGATCAGACTGACTGCATGCTACCACTTGAGATACCCCATATATTGTCCCTGCTTAAATGAAAACAATTCTTATTTTTGTGGGATGGTTTTGTTCCAAGTGTTCGGAATGAGGGAAGCTTCATTGTAAGCTTCATGGTGCTTGCAGGAAAACAGGAAATGGCAAAATACATTGTGTCATAAAGGATATTTGAACACACAAAGAATGTTTCCACATTGTTTAGCACTGAGTAATCTGGAAGGAGCCAAACTAGTTGCAGTCTTATTAATACTGCTTAATGGGTGCTGTCACTGGTGTGAACTATTACCCAAAACACATGCAGGAAATAGTTGAGTAACTCCCAAAGACAGTCCAGAGGCAATTAATATTTATGCAACCAACTGATCAGGATCTGTGAGTGAACAAGAACAGTATAGCTATACCTTAAAGACAACAAGGAACCGGGCAATTCCTGTCAATGTCAAATGGAATGGCTAGGAAGCAGGGTCTACATCCATATCAGAAAGTTAAACAGTGCTATAGAATGTCCTTGGAGAGAATGACATGTCTACACTACTAGCTTCTTCAAAGCAAGTGTCCACGTACGATACCTTTCCAATAGGCTTACTGAAAATTTCCTTAAGCCATATATAGAAAGTTTTTACTATATTTGTTTTTGGTTGAATGTATACGTAATTTCCTAGTAGATATTTTTTCTTTGATTAGCAAAGTATCATCTTGTTGCACAAGATAGATGAGAGTATAATTGTTATTCATAGTTTGCAGCATTCATGTGTTAAGATGGTGTGATCATGGACAAAAATACATACATTTTGGATGCTATTCATTTCTACCTAAAGCAGACTGGAATTGCACTCTGTTGATGACTATTTCTCTCTGATCATTACAAAAAGAATCTAGACATTTAGCTCAGCTCCAGGGACAGATGTCCAACTACCTATCATCTATTTCCTAGGTGAAATCAGTCTTATTCCCTGCATTTTAATCTAAGCCAAAATAAATTTGAGCCTTTGTTCAATGCAATTAACTGTAGGCATTTAAATGATATACAAAAATTAGGCATCTTTTCATTTTGTGTTCTCTCTACGTTAGAAAATAGAAAACAATAGAAACCTCTTAAGATCTTTCCACTGAACACAGAAGACACCTAAGAGTGACAAGGTTCCTAATTTAGTTACTTCTTTGAGTATCTAAAACTTGCTAACATGAATTCAAGTGATATAAAGACTTAGTGGAGATTTCAGAGGAACTTATTTGCAACTCAGTTGCTTAAGTCCTTTAAAAATATACCCTACATGTCTTTGGATGGGATTTATCTGGCCAGATGAAGATGTATACACTCCAGTCATACTAGAACTAGTCATTCTCTTCTCCCTTTAGAGATACTTTCACAGTAAAATTCATGCTATTGTGAAGTAAATGTCCAGCATAAACTACATTAAATATGTTCTAAAAATGCAGTTATTTCCTAAAAAATACAGAAAGAGTCAAGGAAACTAGCTTGGGTGTACGTACCTACATTTAGTCAGATATATCTCAGCCTTATGTTCAAGTTTTTTTTCAATGACTTTTCAGTGACCAAAGAGCTTGATCAGAACAATAGTTCTTTAGGAAAAGTAGTCATGTGACAAAGAACCTCAAATAACAATCTTTGCCAGTGTAATGCCACCTATTTCACCCAGGTTGTTCTTAAGAAGCTGTCCCCTCAAATTGAATATTGTTCTTAATGAGGATTTTTAACGAGGATTTTTAACTGCCACAATTCACCATATTTGCTGGAGCCTATGACCAGCTGACATCATTGCCTTTATTTAACCCAGTAATTAAGATTTTTATTTTATGGGCCAGAATGACAAAATTAAAAAATGAAATCTTACATGTTATTCTGATATCAAGCTATCATAGCTACTAAAAAGGTATCATTAAGGAATAAACTCCCTCAACTCGATGCATAATCATTATAACTATTTGTATACAGTATAATTTTCAGCATTAGTCCATTATCCCTGGAGGGAAAATGAGCCTGGGTCTTTTTAAAATATTGGTATTCACTGCATCAAGCACTTCTGCAATAATCTGACCACTCAAATAGTAGTTAATAGATTAATTATTATTTAAGATGATAGCATAAATCTCATTTAGGATAACAAATTTGTTATAAAACAGAAAGGAATAAATTATAGCCAAATTCTTCACAAAAGATGGTTGTAATTTATCCTGGGTGGCAATTTAGAAAACTTTTTTTTTCCAGATTAGTCTGTTTTTAATAAGGCAACTAATATTACACTGGAGGTATGAGCTCAGCAGTCTCTCCCAGATGTATGTTAAAATATACATATATTTCTGTTTGATTAAAATTTGTATCACCATCTATACAAGAAACAATTTGCCTCTGGAAGTAAATACCACCTACAGATACAGATCTTCTACTGGAAGGTACAATAATTTTCAGCATTTTGAAGCACAAAACCCCAGGTTTCCTGATGCTCTGGATTTTATCCAAGTTTACATTGTATTCAGTGCAAATGAAAGATTTCATGATTTTAAGTGCCTAAAATGAAGTAGTTTTTGTTTTCCTTTTGAAATACAGCTTTCTGTCTAGCTATCTGATGCCTTAATGAATTTAGGACAGTCTGAAAGTAGGGATTTGTCCTGTTGTTCTGATATAGTAAAGACACCTGTCTGTTGTGCACATGGCTTCACATATCTCCTCCTTTTGATTGTGTCGGCTACATTCACCACATCTAGACCTAAACAATTACCAACTGTTTCAGTTAGCTTGAATCAGCACGGAATACTGACATTTTTTAAAAGGGTAGCATCAATGATAACATAAGGGCAAAATATTTTTGGGTTATGTAAGCAGAGAAAATTGAGTTTTTTCTATCATCAGATAGTATCTAGATTAATTTGACATGGTATTTAGGAGTTACGATACCATATTCATACAATACAAGCCATTCATATAATTTCATTTTGACTTATAGAATCTGAAGTGAAATATCAGATTTTGGACACTATATACAAACATGTCTCATACAAAAGCTGAGTGAGAGGATGTAGGGTCCAGCCTGAATGAAGAGAGAAATGGGATAAGGGAACTACTTAGGACAGCATGTTCTAATGGAGGAAGGAGGTACACTTCTCATCCTTCAAAGCAGATTTGAATACAGAATCTAAAGGAACACCTATCTTTTACTATGATTCTATAATCCAGTTCTCATCTAGGTGGAACTAACTATGGGTTATACTATCTCTGTGGATGTGATGAATATTCTGGCACTTTCTAGTGAAGCGTTCCGCTAAAATATGTTTGGAGGTCATTAGATTGGGAAAGTGTGTCCTGCAAACAGGTGGACCAGAATGATACCTGGTACAGACAGGTGATGCACTGGATGGAGGAGTTCCTTCTGGGTGATCAGCCTTCTTGAGTTCATAGCTCGGGGAACCACAAGTTGTCACAGGTAGAAGTGCTTTCCTTTACTTCTTGTTTCCTCTCTGAGTGCAAAAGGTTTTATTAACCCTGCAATGGGCTGTGGTCCTATCAGACCTGCAATTCATCAAAGGATGAATAGCTCTTATACCTGGCACTTGGACTGTAATTGTAATTCCATCACTGCACTGAGAAAACTTGGGTGCAGACCAATGACATTTACTATGCTAAGTTAAGCTATTGGAGAAGATGGTTTCTGAGCAGCTTATTATGAGACAATAAGAAAGCATGGTAAATGGAGAATATGTGCAGGTTGTGGAGGACCTGCGCCTGTGGCAGGGGCAGAGTGAAGTATTTGTGCACAGACTTACCATCAAACACTTGTGGAATGCAGCAACTATTTGGAGACCATAAGAGGGATGCCAGATTTGAAAGAAAGCAGTAGGATTCACTTGAAATAATTCAGAGAAGTAGAGGATTAAAAAAACCCCACAACTAGTTGAAATATATTTCAAAATATCTGAAGTTTATCCTGACACTAGATTTTATATTCACTTGTCATGCTGTTTGCATTTACTTGTCTGCTCTTACAAATATTTTCACTGTATGCATATTTTTATTTAAAAAAAAAATAATTGAAGGAAATCACTGTCATCTCAGGAAGAAAATAAATTACAAACATGTCACATGGTCATTAAAGGATGAGATGTATACAGGAAGTATACAGTGAAATGGTGACTTCATAATTTTGCAATATCTGCTTTTGTCCACTTTCTTCACCCAGCCAGTTAATCAAACTGAGGCATATCTCTGTAACCTTTGTAAGTTACTGAGTGCTCTGGGACAGTCCTGAGGCCAACATTTACAGAGCTTAAGGTGATCTGATATATTTTAAAACAAGGTCAGAACAATATGTTTCCCGTAACTTGCTACTTTCCTTTACTTTATAAGAACCCCAGGTGGTGGGGTTTTTTTGCATCAAATTAGGTAATGCTAAATTAATGAGTTCAGAAAAAAACTTGTCCAAAGTAAATCCCTAAAATATACATTACATAGGTTGCAGGCTCAAAACATCACCATTTTCACTCTACAGACCCACTCCTGTTACGCCTCTCTACAGGCTAATGCAGATCGAGCTTCTGCTACTGTTTATAATGCTCTACCATCCATAGTAGCTGTAATGCACTATTCCCATTTGCCCTCCATTTCTTGTTCAGAGGAGATCCGTAAAGTGAATTTTGAGAAGTTTTTGAAAGTACATCATTCCAGCCAGAGATTATAATGCTGGGTTGAATCCTAAACTAAGGACTTTACGATTTACTTTCTGCTTATATTAAACTATTTTTTTCAGACACAGCTTGAAGAAAAAAACCTTGACGTATACAATATATTATTTCTATTGAGTAATACCACCAACTTAGACATCAACTGAACAAAATCTTCACTTATATCTCAGAAAGATTTCACTTTGTCTGATATATTAGTTGTAAAAACCACTCTCTTTAAATTTAGCTACCTAAGCTGAATTATCTTTTAAAAGGATGATAATAGGAAAACAAAGTCTTCTATGAGCACAGTACTCGTACAATGACTGTTAGATTACTACTGGTCAATGACTCGTGTTTACCATGTGCATGTTGCATCTCCTTCTTTTGTGAGCTTCACTCCTTTTACTAAAGATTCTTGCTGCTCCTCTTAAAAGTACATAGGGCAGAGGGTGCATCTCTTCATGATGTCTTATTGACAATATCCAGGATGAAGACTAAATGAACAAGCATCTGAGGACAAATTCCAAGACAGATGAAAGGCATTTGAGAATGACCTGGGTTCATCAGGTCTAAGCAAATGACAAAAAGAAGATAAAAGGTACTTCCAAATAGCAAATACACAGTTTTCAGTCAATTATTGCTATCCATATACAAATAATCTAGTTCATTCTAGGGATGGGATTTTTTTTTAAAACCAAAAAATCTAAAGAGAAGCATTGCCTGATCCTTACCAGGCATTTGTTAAATTATTATGAAATATTCGCTCTCCACCAGTCATAGTTGCTGTTTTCCTCCTTTTCTGGAGAATGATAGCATTCATTTTGTAACAGCGGTGGAGTTCCCATCGTCTGCCTTGCTACATCTCATCAATGTCAGAGGTATTGAGTGTGCTCTTTTTTTTTCTTGTAAGAATTCTACAATACTTGTTTAGAACGATATGATATAGTGTTCCATTTTTAAACAGTTAAGTTAGTCATGCCCAGTCCTACGTCCATCAAAGTGAATTTCTCTTAAACAAGTAATTTTTCCTAATGTGCATAACCAGGTCAGGTAAAGTCTACAGTGTAGGGCCAATTCCTAACTTAAATATTCTGGTATCGTTCGAGGTGATATAATTGAGAGTGGCACACACATGTCATTCAGCATGGCAGAAATTTCCTTACTTTTTAAATCTGCAGTTGGGAGAGCAAAAATTTTAATGTCTAGTGATATGTTCAGACAAGCCCATTCAATAGAAAATATTTGCCTTTAAAAAAAAAAAAAAGGCTGTCATTTTTATTTGTTGCTGTGGAATGATTATTTAATTTGATTCCCTGGTAGTTCATTCTTCCTCACTCCTTTAGAGGCTAACTTCATACATCACCATTTATGTAAATGTTGCATTTTTGTAGCACAAGTACTAAATGATGCTTTTCAAATTACAGTAATAGGTTGTATCTACCAATGTGTTTTATTTCTTGTTAACAAAATGGAAATGAGAACAAAGAGAACTGCATGACTGATTTCTTTGCTTTCCAAAACTCATTATACCAACTAATGTACATATGAAAATATCCCATTTAAGTTATTCTGAGATTTTTTTGTTACGCTTCTAAACCGGATCCGATGTTTTGGATATCAGTAGATGCAAAGTATCAGCCGTAAATCACAACTTAATTTATCTTCAGGTCCCAAAAGGCGTGAAAGCAATTATTAGGCAGAGAACAGATTTACAGACTTATTCATTATTCAAAGTGCATTATCTTCTTCCATAGGTTAACATTTGCTGTGTAAGGGAAGACCAGTGGCTTTAATTTAAAATCATATTTTGCTCAAACTCTAATGAAGACAATCTTTCTGCTTTTGTTCCTTCCAATGTTTTCTGTACCAGTACAATATTTTTTCATAATCAGTTACTGAAAAACAATAAAAAAGCTTTAAGATACAGAAACTGACACTAGTGGGCACTCTTAATCCATGGTACTTCTGAAACAATTATTCTGCAAAAAATAGATGTAAAAAGTCCTCCTAGTGCAAAGAGAGAAATTAATATCACAGCAAAAAATTACTGTGGGCAAATACTGAATAGCGATATGTTGTTAAGTGTTAAAACCCAGGAACCTGAGCAAGTGAGATGGTAGTTTGTCTATCACTTTCTTCATAATGGTTCATTATACAAATGTCAATGTGAGTATTTTTCACTCCTGTTTTAAATGCTGTTTGTATACCAGTATTACAGGAACACTAAAATGTTGAGAGGAGGAATCAACTGGATAACTTTTGAGACACTAAATGAGTGAGAGAAAAGATATTATAACCAGTTATCCCAGAACTTTTCCTTCTGCTTGCTGATGTACTTACCTGCAGTAGGATAAGGGATGATTCTGTGGCCTTGTGGAACACAAGATTGATACTCGAGCCTGACAATGATGCCCTCTCCATCCCTAATTGTTTTTAAAGCTTTTACAAGTGTCCATCAGTCAGTTCCTGTCTGTAATTGTAATATTGCTGTCTGTCATTTTCAGGATGCTTATGAGTTTCAGGAATACTCTTCTCAGTGTAGTAAGCAGAGTAAATAGGATCATATTTACTTTATGTACACCATTCTGGAGGCCCAAGAAGTGCAGGGCTGTAAAGTTAAGCAGTAATGCAGATGTTTGTAGTTATTTATTGCATTCATCTAATATAGATGGAAGGTTGAAATGGCTAAGACCCAAAGGTAAATGTGAGGAATAAATGGGATGTGTATGACATTAGCATATAGTCAGAAGAGGAGTTCTAATAGTATTAAGAGAAGAAAATGTCTCTATTCCTTCTTATAAAGGGTAGCTGATTGAATCTTTAGATAGTCTTAGGCAGAAATTTAGTCCAAACTACGTTCTTCATATTTCATGAATACTTTTGATTATAACTGTCTTGATGAGCTCCACCTTTTATGCTGAGCTCCCTGTTGGCTGGAGACTGTCAAATTATCCTGGAAAAAAGTAGTAAAATCCTAACACAATAGTCTGCTGTCAACAGGATGAGTTTGTGCCAGGGTATATGGCATCTAAGAGAAGTGCTAGTAATGACAGACCAGTCAGAGCCCATTGAAAACACACATCCACAAACCAGCAAACTCCAAATAAGAACAATGAATTACCTGTGCAAAAGAGAAGTTTAGGAAAGAAGCAGGTCCCCAGACCACACTGATGGGAAAGATTTGAAAGATGGTCTTTTTTTGTAAGGAGGAGAGCAGATGGTGGAACCCAGAATGGACTTACATGAGATGGGCTGATCTGACAGAGTGACTCAGTGCTCTGAAAAAGGGATATCCTGCTCTTCCCCAAGGCTCCTACTCGGGTCTCCTCTGTCCTTCTCCTTGCCTGACCACACACTACATCATTTCAGTTTACTAGTTTGGCAGAAAGCTAATCCAACAACTGAAACAGAAAATAGTTTTCTGACAGGCTAGTGAGCTGAATCAACTTGCTATGTGGTCAAGCAACCGTCAGCTCCAGCAAAAAAGGAGGGGAACAAGATACCCATGAATGCAGAAGGGTAAGAAGAAACAGAGGCATGGGGCTTCTCCTTCACTGTAGCAGAGAACATTAGGTTGACTCAACCATCTTGATAAAAACAATCTTATGAGAGCAAGTGGAAGAAATGTAAAAATACTCCACTTCCTATTTTAATGTCCATATAAAAATCTTGAATTTCACAGTTTAAAAGTTAAGAAATGTGGCTACAGAATTCCCTCACTATATTTGTGTTTCTTGCCTTCATAGGATGTTAAGTTTCCTTAAGGACTTCAACCAGTAGCTAGAGCTTGTCATGCTTGCAGCAGTCTGGGAAAAGAAACAAATGAATGAACAACAACAAAAAAAAGAAATATAGCTACTTGGGAGTTTGGAAGTTTGCTGTCAGGTATACATAAGAAAACGGAACTGTACTACTGCTGATAAACCCATCCTTTTGGTGTTCTAATCAAAGAGAAGGCTTATATCACATAATGAAGAACGGTAAGATCAGAGATTAAAAAAAGTTGTTTTCCTGCTGTTTACTACACTTCACAAAATTATTAAGGCATTTGTTATATGAAATGCCAGTCTTTGAAATGTCCTCTCAAAGTAAATCACTATTTGGCAAGTCCTGTGACCTGCCCCCCAGTCAGAAGTATAATTTTTGACATTCATAACAAATAATTATTATATGCTTATATTAAGAAAGTTGCTGAAGACAGAGTAACCCCACTAACATTTCTATGGCAGTAGACCTTGCTATAACTACCTGCATCACACCATAAAGTAGTGACAATGGTGGAAACATGGTCTGCGAACTCCAAAAGTGATACATATCCACTGAGATAGAAATCCCAACAGAGTGAAGTGTTGTGTCATGGTCTTGCTTCATTACTGTGCTGCAGAAGTTTCTGACACTATTGGAAAGGCTGCCTCAGACACTGCTTGTAGATTTGGGAGAGGAACCTAATCTCTGTCCCTGAAATACACTGAAATTCAGCTTTTAGCTGCCAACTTGTGTAGACTTTACTTAAGCCTGTGAGATTGTATCTTCCTTTAACAAATTATTTTACTTATTCTGAATAACTGTTAGGATAAGTCTCAGATTTGTTTCTTTCATTGGGTTCCCCAGTACAAGAGACATATGAAGCTACTGGACAGAGTCCAGCGAAGGGCATCTCACTGGAGCATCTCACATATGAGGAAAAGCTGAGAGAGTTGCGACTGTTTGGCCTGGAGAAGAGAAGGCTTAAGGGCATGTCATCTAAGTGTATCAATATCCGATGGGAGGGTATAAAGAGGACAGAGCCAGACTCTTTTCGGTGGTGCCCAGTGACAGGACCAGAGGCAATGGGCACAGACTGAAACACAGGAGGCTCTGCCTGAACATCAGGAAACACCTTTTTACTGTGAGGGTACCTGAGCAGTGGAGCAGGTTGTCCAGGGAGGTGGTGGATTCTCCATCCTTGGAGATATTCACAAGCTGTCTGAACGTGGTCCTGGGAAACCAGCTCTAGGTGGCCCTGCTTGAGCCGGGGTGTTGGGCAAGATGACGTCCAGAGGTCCCTTCCAACCTCAACCATTCTGTGATTCTGTGATTCTCATAATTATTGAACTACATCTATATAGCGGAGGTGTGGTATCTAATTCACGTGTTTTGCAAAAGGAATGATGTTGAAAGAAGTCACTGCTGCTATTAATGAGGGACATATATTACAGAGGAGACTTTGGATGAAGGTTAATACTGTAACAGAACATGCGGGCATACTGGCATAAATGTTATAATTCTTACTGCTGTTGTTGGAGACAAGGCTAATCCCATTGCACCTTTTCAACTTTTTAAAAAAAATATGTTACACTAGAAAATCAGTTTTGCATGGGCATTTGTTTGCTTTCTTGTAACTGGAACATTGTCTTGATTAACTGATCAAAAATACCATAATAAAAATAAGAATTTTCTCTTCTGTTTTATACCAAGGGAATTTGGACTGGTATAAAATAGATTACATTATGTAAATGAACTGCTGTGCAAATAATCCTGCTTAATTAAATTTGTAACTATAAACTATAATTGTTTAAACAAATAAATCTACCTTACTTTTATTGAGTGTTGAATATAAAATAACACTGATAAAAATTCACATCTAACAAATATTTGAAAATTTTATAACTTGATAAACTGTAGCAGTTTTCATTTTTTTCAGCTGTTTTTTCATAGAGTAGAAATTGCTTTGACGGTCATATGGAAAGACTTTGCTAAAGTCTTATTTATGCTACATTCTTTGGGGGAAGGCAGTTAGATTGAAATTAGATAGGTAAATAAACAGTTAAATCTCTGTGAAGATGTATTGATTTCTCTCTTACAGTATCACCTAGAGCAATGGAACCTTATTGAATAAATATTAAAAGGTTATTCTATATACCAGAGCAAAGCTAGAATTGATGCATTCTCCATTGTTTCTAATAAGAAACTTACTTTGTAGTAACCTGAAATTCCAATTTCTTCCATAGTAAATAAGTAGACAAGCAAATAACACATTAATTAAGGTATTTCCATGTGGAGTTTTTACTATTGCAGTCTTTTTATAGGCTGCTTCTTCATTTACCTTCTGGGATGTTTCTTAGTTACGTGGGATCCTGCAGGGTTGACTGCTGAGATTGTTTGGCTGTGCAGAAATCCACATCAAACTTTAAAAAACAACCATCTGAATTCCCTTTTTCTTGCAAACAAGCGAAGTAGAAGATGAGGGCTTGTACCCAGCTAGGTCCCGACACAGCATGCTTGAACTCAGAATCATTCTAGTTACAGTAGACTAGTCATAGTTATATTGAGCATTAAATGAGTCTCTAAGTTAAACGCTGTTTTCTGCACTTCCTGGTATGGGTTTTTAGATTTCTGGCTTGCAGAAGCTACCAGGAAGCTCTATCAGAAGTCAGGAGAAATTAACTTGCTTTGTATTGATTCAGGTTTGACATTATCCCAATCCATGAAAGAATGCAATTTAACTAGTTATTAAAAAAGGTCTGCCTGCTGCAATCTGTAGCAGTAGCTCCAATTGCTTTTAACACTGACTTGACTTTTCGGGGAAATTTTTCCTGAGCGAAACAAGGCCTTTGCGTTGTAAATACTACTCCGTCTGTTAGGAGTTCTTCAGTACCACTGGTACTGGTGCCATGCAATTGAGTTCTGAATCCACTGTCAGTGGCCAAGAAATAGTAACAGATAACTGTATGGCATATACAATCAATATTTACATCCATAGAAAAAAAAAAAATCAGTTTTTTTTAATATTACAAACCCTTTTAATTTGTCATGTTATTTTGTGATTTTTATTTTTTAAACTCAGTGTCGGTAGAAAGGATTGTTTTTCAGCATTTCAGTTCCCTTTGTTTCACTTGCTGCTAGATGTATCAGAATACCCTTAATCTATATTAGTTTCTAATATGGTTTTCTAAGTCTGTATGCCTTTGGAATACAGTTCATTTAGCCTTTGCAATGTGTCATGCAGATGTTTCAGTCCACTTTGCAGTCATATGTTTCACTGTTTTATGTGGGGGGTTTTGTTTTGTTGTTAATACATCTTAGTATTTTGAAAGGTTATTGATAAGTTTACCTGTTTCTTTTTTGCATCATTGGCTTCAGTTAATATCAAAGGCACAGTTCAAACAACTCACTTTGTTGAATTTGAACAAAAAATTGGAGTAAAATGATTTGCCAACATCTATTATGACAAAGAAACAAAGTAATTTTAGAAGATTTTACGTATCTGTCTGAACATTAGCTAAAACATGCAAGTAAGGGAGGTAACAAGAGTGTTCTTAAACTTGTAAAAAAATATTAATCTCTACTGAGATCAGCTGCTTCTGTTAGTATAAATAGAAATGAAAAAAACTGTATTAATTAGCTTATTTTTCAGACACCATGAATTTTTGCAATACATTGCTTTGGCTATTTGGCCAAATATTCTCACTATCTAAAATGCTGTATTAATTTTTGGTTTTGTTTTAAATTGAGCTTTGCAATACACCTATGAATTGTTAGTTTCACATGCAGGAAACAAGGAGAGCCAGCTACAAAAATAAGTTCAGAAAATTCTGAGGGTAAATCTTGGTCCCATTAAAATCAAACTAAATTTTATCCTTTTACTTTTGGTTTTTAAATTTTAATTCCAAGTCACAATGTTCTGGGTGTTTTTCATTGTGCTGATATCATAGTACATTATATCACTGAGAAAATTATAACCTCCCCCCCAAAACCAAAGCAAAACACTGAAACCCCCCCAAAATAAATTGTTAAAGTATTTTGCATAAGTATCAAGAAAAATGATCAAATCAAGCCCTAACATTTAATGTTGGCTTGGTTCCCCAAAACAAATCAACACATCATCAATTTTTCATTTCTTTGATTATTACTGAACTCAAGGATGATGTAGAAATGACTTGTATATATATGAACACAGACATTGATTTATTTAACTAATATTCACACTGAGTGTTAGTAAAGAGTCTAGGTAAGACATTGGATCTTTTTGACCTTTTCTGATATTATAGTCTTGTTTGCATAAAAATAACAAAAAACCTCAGTCCTCACCAGTAAAAAATCCCAGTTGATTTACAGACCAATTTCTAGACAAGGAATTATATTTTTCCATTACACTGCCATTTACAATTTTTTTTTTTTCCGTGAGACTGACTAGGCTCTGTCCTGTGAAGGTTTTTTAGATATACTTCTTATATTCCCTTTAAGATGCAAGTTTAAGAGAATAGTCTTCAGTGTAGGCAAAAGGTTTAAGAATTTGTTATTCATTACTGAAAATAAAGACTAACTTGATTCTTTAAGGAAATTGATTACCTAGTAAGTTAGATTAGAAATTGAATACTCAATCAATTAAATTTCATATTAAAGTAGCTACAGGTTTTGATTGTCCTGTTTTCAATCCATAGCAAGCATCTGTCTCCAATATTCTTGGCTGAGTTATTTTTTAACTTTTTTTTTTTTTAAAGTTTGCATCACTCATTGATGAAGCTTTATTTGTCAAAAAAGATACGTAAAATTCAGGCTTTAGTGAAATAATTAGGTAACAGATGGGAGTTTATGGAATCTGTTTTCTACAGTTATTTGACCCTGAGGTAAAATTCTGATCTTAAGCTTATATAGAAAAATTCTGTGATAAAATAAATAACATATGATAGGTAAGTTAAGTGCTGAGTAAGTTAACACAAATCTGAATTAAATATCTTCATTTCTGTCATGCTGTGATACAGTTCAGAGCCAGTGTTTCATATTCTTCCTATGCTTACAAAATCTTCAGTGAAAAAGTCCCCACAAAAGACCTTAAAATTCATCCTCCTGCATGTATTCAAAATGTCTCATTAGCATCATTCCCTGAAACGATGTTAACAATGTATCCACTGGAAGCTGGGAACCACTGGTGGTGAGGATGATTAATTATGTTTGGCTTTTACAGTTTCATAGACGTTTGGAAACTAAGAGTGTCTTACATACTAAGAAAATTGATAGTTTTTGGTAATGAAGTTTTTTTCCTATGTAAAGCTTAAGAACAAAACTCCGTGAACATAAAATGCACAGGAGATCCAATTCTATTTCTGCTTCCACTGAAGTCAGAAGAGAGAATAGCTGTCAAGGTACACAAAACAAAATATCATTTGTCAGTAATATCCAATCAAGGATGATATTAAAGTGTCAGAGACCTAGAATTTCAAAAATTTGTATGAGTTTTATTTCTAATTATGTACAATCATTCTAATTATATCAACAGCAGATCTAATTCCAGTTTAGTAGTGTCAGTTGGTCATTCTAAGATCATGTACCATCCTTTGACCTGCATCCCCCACGCCAAAATTTCTGACTGAGAGTTTTTCTTGCCATTAATTGGAGAGCTATCTTTATCATTGCTATTTAGACTTCACATAAGGTTATGAGTTGTGCCTGTAACCTCATTATTTTATTTTTTTTTTTACTTATCCCATGTAACATGGATTCTGAAGAACAGTTAAAGTTTCATAATTGTTCGTAATAGCCTCTAAAGGACTGAATTCTTATGAAGATACAGTACCTAATTTATCTGTCTTTTTTTTTAATTATAGATTTTGAAAGTCATTGGTTTTGTTTTTATCATCGTTACTATGTGTCTATGAGGATGGAGGCAAACAGACTCCAACCTCCTTTTCTCATGTTTCTAACTAGCTAATTTGGCCCACAATTGCGTTAGCCGATGAGAAACAAGGTGTATTAGCCCAGACGCCTCCTCACATCTATACCTGAGAAGTGTTGTCACCTTTTTTCCTCATTATTTCTTTGCAAGGCAAGACAGAAAAATTCTTCAGTTCCAGCATCTAAAATGTAGAGGGAAGTTACTGATTATTCATATGAGCTATTTGCAGTATATATAAAGAAGAAAAAGAAAGTTGTTTCAAGGCAGGCTATTTCAAATAAAGGTTAGTTAAGTAGAGTCAAGAGAAATTGCCACTATAATTTTTGTATATTTTATAGTTAAATGTGATCTGTCCTAAGCAGACAACATCAAGCTGAGCAGTGCAGTTGATATGCTTGAGGGATACAATCCAGAGGGACCTTCATAGGCTTGAGGAGTGGGCCCATGTGAACCTCATGAAGTTTAACAAGGCCAAGTGCAAGATTCTGCACCTGGCTCAGCGCAATCCCCGGTATCAGTACAGATTGGGGGATGAAGGGATTGAGAGCAGCCTTGTGGGAAGGACTTGGGGATATTGATAGATGAAAAATTGAATATGAGCCAACAATGTGCGTTTGCAGCCGAGAAAGCCAATTGTATCCTGGGCTGCATGAAAAGAAGTGTGGCCAATATGTCAAAGGAGGTGATTCTCCCCCTCTGCTCTTGTGCGACCTCTCCTGGAGTGTTGTGTTCAGCTCCGGGGTCCCCAGCACCAGAAAGATATGGACCTGTTACAGCAGGTCTAGAGGAGGGCCACAAAAATGATCAGAGGGATAGAACACCTCTCGTATGAATAAAGGCTGAGAAAGTTAGGGTTGTTCAGCCTGGAGAATAGAAGGGTCTAGAGAGACCTTACTGAGGCCTTTCAATACTTAAAGGGGGCTTATAAGAAAGATGGAGAGAGACTTTTTACCAGGCCTGCAGTGATAGGACAAGGGGAAACAGCTTTGAACTGAAAGAGGGTAGATTTAGATTGGACATAAGGAAGTAATTCTTTATAATGAGGGTGGTAAGACACTGGAACAGGTTGCCCAGAGAATTTGTGGATGCCCTATCATTGGAAATGTTCAAGGTCAGGTTGGATGGAGCTTTGAGCAACCTGATCTAGTGCAAGATGTCCCTGACCACAGCAGGGGGGCTGGAGTAGATGATCTTTAAAGGTCCTTTTGAACCCAAACCATTCTGTGATTCTATAGGGACTGCAAAAAAGTTGCTGTGGTTGAATTTAAAAAAAAAAAAACAAAACAAAACAACAAAAAAAACATTTAATACTTAAGACATTATCTAAAACCACTGAGTACTGATATTCAAATGGTACAAAGAACTATGTATCTGTGTCTGCTTACTATTCATAGTTAATGAAACCTGTTAACAATAAAGAATGCTCATGTATTTTTTCTCATGCATAAGCCCCCAATCACCTAATTGTTGATGGTATGCTTTCTCAAAGATTTTCATGCCACATATCTGTCAAATATCTCAGGTACCAGCCTAGACAAACAGATTTATTTCTCTTTTAGCTCTCATATTGCTTGACTCTTTCCTGGTTTTCAAGCCTATGGAATCTAACAACTTTGTTCTACTCTAGTCTTAAGGACTTTTCATGTTGTTTTTACAGACATGAAGAGCTACTAATTCAATACCTGGATTATCTTCCGAAAAAAGAAAAGAACCACAATAGCTTACTAAAACAACCACAGACTGACTTTTTATTTTATTAAGAGCTATATTTATTTATCTGTTGGAAGAGGAATTAAACTTACATTACAACAAAAACATCTTTATGCATATGAAGTCAACAAGCAATAATTTGAAGAATACCGGAGTTAACATCTGCATGCATTTTATCATTGCTGGATTATTTTGTGTTAGGAAAGGAAGCATCTTAAAAAAAAAACCAAACTGCGTAAAGCAAGGGTTGCTGAAAAGAGACAATATTTACTTCCTAATTAGCTATCCATACACATATACTCACATACACAAGCCAACTTAAGAAATTTTTTTCCACTCAACAGGGCTGGATACAGGCTCACCTACAACAAAACTGAGGCATAGCCTAAGAGCTTGAGTCTGAGGAGCTTGAATATCACTCCTGGGCCCACGTGTGGGGATCCCAGGTGAGGATGGTCAGGGCAATCAAGGCCTGTTAGTGTATTAACTTACTTCATTACAGCCACATATTGCAGAGGGCAAACAAGTAGGTTTTGTAAAATGTCATGACACCTCTGTACAGCTGACTATAACAATTAAAAATGGAAGCAGTCAGAAATTGCCAGAGGGGATGGACTTTATATCCAAGGTAATATTTGATGCCTCACAAAATAGGGCATGCTCAGCAGATTGTACAAAATTACTTTGCAACTTTAATGATGCAGCCAGTAACACTAAACTTTGGTGCTGAATTGCTTTGTTCTGTTTTCAATGCTTTGTGCATTTTCTTCCTGTTGCAAACAATCTCAACCACTACTACTTTTTATATTCACTATTATGATGAACAAGAGAAAAATAAAATGAGAGGCATTTGGAAAGGCTGTAGCGAAAGGAGGTTTGCAAATAAAATTACCTCAATTTTGATTTTTCTAAAGTTTCTGGTCCCTAACTCCACTTATGCTTAGTACTTCAGCAGTATAGTGTATAAAGTTGTACTAAGAAAGTACCTGACGATACCCAAGTGTAAGGTTTTGGGTTTTTTTTAATTTATTTTAAAACTGTTTATGTCTCTATCATGTGTGCATTTTGCTGCAGATGAATTGGAAAGAAATGCAGCACTGGAGACAGGACATAATCTTTATGGAGGGCACATCTTAAAGTAATTGTCAAAATGATCTTTCTTTCCTTTAAGGTTTTTGATCAGGATGCAACTCAAGTGGACAAAGCTTCTATGCATACCAATCATATGGTTATGAAAACTGTTTTAGTCAAACTGCATTCTTTTTTGGAAGTCTCCATAAGCAAAAGACAGGGTGGGACTGAGCTGCCCAGAGCAGCAGAGCAGACAGCAGTTCAGTGACAGGTGGAAATACTTCACTTTCAGCAAGCTTGTGTAGCGGCCAGTGCTAGCTGGACATGCTCTTTCAAATACACAAGGCCAAAAGCATCTGAACAATTTTGCTGCTGAAGGACTTTGTAACAATTACCTGAACACTCTTGCACTGAGGACTTCTATGCAGAAACATTTATTTTAAAAATAATCCTCCTTTAAAAAAAAGAAAAGAAAAATCAAGTTATCAGTACTCCTTTAGAATTGGCAAATATGAACATTTAAAAATAATTACGGAATTCCACTGAAAGGTGACTGCGTGAGCCAGGGCTGGCCTCTGAGATTGTTTCTGCAGCAATTACTCAGTGCTCAATAAAGCAGAGCAATTACTGATAAAACTCCCTCTTCCTAATAACATACACACATATTGTTCTTGCTGAGTTCCAGAATTAAGGGCCTTTCACAAGTCTCTTGACTAGCTGCCTTTAGCTGGTACATGTGTTTAACTAGAGGTGATAATGAGAATGCAGTGAAGAAGGGTGCAAAGAATGCTTGTCATCATGTATTTCTTCCCACGCTTCATGTATTCCTTAGTCAGCACCTATCATTCATGCTACCAGTTAAAAGAAGGATGCTTTTAAAGGGTTCTCATGAAAATAGAGGCAAAGGTTTATTTTGGTTTGAGATTTTTGTTGAGCTTTTCTGTTAAACATGTAGGAAAGATGGAGTTAATCTGATGCATGCTATTACTAAATGTTAAAATTGTTATGTGTGACTTTTGCATGTGACTAAGAGCCACATGTACAGTCAGAGAGAGTGCAGAAATGAAACTGATTTGTGGAAATTAGTTCAAATAGTACCTACACATTGAGATCTCTAAGACTGAGGGTGGCAAGTGTGCAGGCTAAGATCCAAAGACACACACACACATCATGATATTCATAAATTCAGAGTCTAATTTTAGTGTAAATAAAATACAGGAACATGACTCTACAAGCATACATATT
Organism: Gymnogyps californianus; assembly: GCF_018139145.2. Taxonomy (NCBI): domain Eukaryota; kingdom Metazoa; phylum Chordata; class Aves; order Accipitriformes; family Cathartidae; genus Gymnogyps; species Gymnogyps californianus. The sequence goes on from NC_059471.1 coordinate 39,230,543, forward strand.
TTTGATATAGGGTTGCTTAAAAATAGTTGCTGATAAACCAGGATTTGTACTATGAAAAAAGAATCATACCTTTAGTCAGTCCTTTGTTAATGGAACAACTCTCAACTTTGTCAGATAGGAGTGACATCCTCAGAGATTCCTCTGACAAAGAGGTCCCCCAGAACTGGGAGATGATCCAATTACAATTTAAAGAAACTTACAGCAAAGATGACTGACTAAAGAAAGAAGTCTCTTAGACTGTTAGGAGAAGAGAAAGAAAGAGTGTGCATGAGAGAGAGAGAGAGAAAGGGGGGCGATGGGGTGTCTCCTTTTCATATGAAAAAGGTAAGGATTACACCTGCCCTTAAGTTCTGTGGTGACTGGAGTCAAGGTTCCTGGTGCTGGGCTTGGACCTGCTTGCTTTCCATCCTTTCTTCTTTTCCTCTCTCTCTCCCCCTCCTTTTCCTATGTGCAAACTCCATATTTATATGAAAAAAATCTTACACCAATTTTTACGGAGTCTTGTCAGATTTACATGTGTTAGCAAAAAGGGGCACTTAAAAGCTCTGTTTTGGGCAATACCAGCAAAGAATAGAAGATTGCTGTTAAACCTGGGCTGAGTATGGGGAATAGCATATAGCTGCTTCTGGGATCCAAAAGAAGATTCCAGAGAGACATTACCTTGGAAATCCTTCCCAGAGCCAGATCATCAAGACCCACCAGCTCTGCCCATCTCCTCCTAGGTACTGTCAGTTGTCCACAGAAGGAGGCTCTAGTATCGTGCCTAGAAAGAGAATTGCATGATCATGCCTTCCCATTCCAGGTCCGTCATAGGTATTGCCTTTGCTGAGCTAACACAGAGAGCGTCCAATTTATACAGAAGCGTTTGAGATTGACCACTGACCAAGCCCATCTACTCTTCTCTATTGCTAATAGCTGCTGCCCAAGAGCCACTCTTACTGTTTAACCCTTGCAGCTTCACATCTGACCTTCTGCTTCAGCCAGCGTGGCTGTGAGTCAGTAGATTGGCAGGGTGAAAGCTGGGAGTGCTGCTTACAAGACGGAGTGATCAGCTTCATCTTTACCCTTTCAGCTTGGTAAAGAAGTGTTTAAAGTTAAGAAAGAGGAATATGGAGTTAATGCATGATTTATCAACAGTGGTAGGGTTGCCAAAGATATTTTTGTTTTCTTTCTCTTTGTTCTTAGGCTTTGCCTTCAGTAACTTAACTCAATTGTATGCTGCTATGTGTGAGTAAAATTTCTTACAGAAAACCCATAACAATCTCAGAAAACAGTATAATGTTGTTAGAAAAGTAATAAAGTAATCCTTGTATCTCTATTTATGTCCACTCAGTTCTGCAGCTCATGAACAGTGACAATAGTAGTCTAGCAGTTATTTTATTTATTTTTTTGAACCAGAACCTTATTGCTTGCAACACTGACATTTTAATTCTCAGAAATAAATAGACAGTAACATATATTTAACAGAAGGAAACATTGTCACTTTCATGTTTTGTTGTGAAAGTAATTTTTTATAAGTTTAGGAATTCTTGAGACAAAAAAAAAAAGAAAAGAAACACTGAAGATTACTAATGGATACCACAGGCACCTCATTCTTCTTCTTGCCATTTGTGCAACTCTGAGACTGCCTGACTTAATGGATTGATGACACCTCTTCTCATCTATGTAGAAATGCCTCTAATCTTGCAGTAATATGTATTACATCAGCTACAATCGACAGTAGCGGTCAGGCTTTTTTCCCTTCCTTTTTTTATTATTATTATTTATTTATTTAATATGTAGCCTAATGGTCTGTGAGAAACAAATACTCTCTGGGAGTATTTTATGAAACCAAACACAATTTCTGAGCAGTGTGGGCTCTACTAGAAATAAATAGCCAATACTATTTACTGTGAGGTGCAATCCAAACCTTATAGAAGGCCAATTGGGACTGATAACTTGTTGAATGCATTGCAGAATTTTTGCCATATTTTCTGAAGACTGTAGTTTCTAACCACCTCAGCATTTTTATTTCCAGACATAGTAAAAATGTTAAAGTGCACATGAACTAAAAAATGTAGAAAATAACAAGAGTTCACAGAGCATATTATAAAAAGGGAAATAAATAAGCATATATAAGAGAGGGGATTTATTGCTACAAGACCATAATATTGTATGATGCCTAGTAATAATTGCAACTTTAATAATTAGGCAGTATGAGGGAGAATTGACTCGTCTTTTTATAGTGAATTAAGAAAGTAAAAAAAAAAAACACAGACTATCTTAGTAGACCTTTCAGAGTCTCACAGCCTATGACAGAGTTATTCAAAGGATGTAGGAAGCATTTGTACTTTTCATAAAAACTTTATCTTGAGCCGGAATCCCAGATTGGCATAAAATCGTCTAAGCAAACATAATTCTGAGGGATGACATCATAAAAATATCTTTATAAATCTTTGTCATTTTTTTATCTACATGTTAGAAAACTATTCAAAACAATTTATTTTTCAGACTTCAAAGTCCTAATAATGGTAAAAATGTTAATAAATACCCCTCTTTGAGCTAATGTTTTTCAGTCAGCTTTTTAAAAGTCATGGAAGCAAGTTTGTCATTAACTTAGGTTGCCAAATACAGATTTTAATGAACTTGTGTCAAAAGAAGAAGTATATGTGTCTCCAAGAGCCAAAATCTACAGCAATATCTGATGATAGATATTAGAGAGCAGCTTTTTTTCTTTTTGATTTTTTCCACAGGAAAAATCATTGGGCATCTGTCATTTCATCTTGAATGTTATAATCATCTAAATGTTATTTAAAATATAATAACAGCTATTAATTTCTCTTTGAATACTATTTATTCTTATAAAAATAGCAAAGCAAACCAAAACAAGCTTGTTATTTTGTGTTTTCCAAGTAAAGTTTTGCAATAAAATAAAAAAAACCCCACTGCTTAATGTTTTTCTGTATTTTGTTTTTATCTTTTTTTTTTTTTTTAAATACCAGTAAACACAGGGAAGGATAAGAAGTGGGTTAAACACAAAGTTAAATAGCTTTTATGAAGTAGAGTTCATTAGTTATGGTCAGTTTTATAGAAACAGCAATAAAATCTAACTTAAACTTTAAAGAACATTTGCAGTTGAATCTTTCTAAGTACTTACATAATAAAAACTTTTAAATTAAAAAAACTTTTTAATTATAGAAATTGTTAATTATGACACCAGTATGAAAACAGAGATGGAGTTATTAATTTCAGTCTGTCAAAGAAGATGTGAAGAACTGCATCAAGAACAGTGGGGGATTTTTGCATACGTGAATCCTCACTCATTGTCTCTGCTGCATGCACCTATTGGTGTTACATGTGTCTAAACCCACGTTTGCTAGGTGCTGTTTATTCAGGTTGCACATCAATTTGCCGTATATGGAGAGGGAAGGAGAGAAGGCAAAGATTACCCTGATCCAGGTGAGGTGTCCTTTGGTTACCTTCTAGATGGTAAACTAGGTTTTGTCTCTGAAAAGCTAGAGTAAAGTGGTGGAACTGGTGTATGCTAGACTTGGGAACTGATCAACATTCTTCAATTGTTTAGGTTAAGTGCACAAACACACAAAAAGGTGGCTGCTTTAGGATTTGTCTCACCTGTCATCTGCCTACTACAAGTGAACAAGCCACCATCTCTCCATAATCAATAGGGAGAAAAAGCCTGGTTTAGCACAGGATTCATCTAATCTATATTAAACATCTCCTTTAAAATAAGATGAATTTTGCCTTGAAAGAGCTGACTTTTATTTAGTGACCATATAGGGTGACCCATTCATATGTAAACATCAACAGTTCAAGTGTCTAAATTTGGTGAAAAGGTTTTATCTTATCTTTAATATCATGCGAGATTTGTATCAAATGGCAAAAAATACTTTAATTGTTATTGTAGCCCTGTATTGCAGTATTGCCATTGCTAGTCACTAGCCGTACTGGGTCTGTCTGGAATGGAGTTAATTTTCTTCATAGTAGCTTGTATGGTGCTGTGTTTTGGATTTGTGATGAAAACAGTGTTGATAACACACCGATCTTTTAACTATTGCTGAGCAGTGCTTACACTGCGTCAAGGCCTCCTCTGTTTCTCACACTGCCCTGCCAGCGAGTAGGCTGGGGGTGCACAAGAAGCTGGGAAGGAACACAGCCAGGACAGCTGACCAAAGGGATATCCCGTACCATATGATGTCATGCTCAGCAATAAAACCTCAGGGGGAGGAGGAGGAGAGAGAGACATTCAGAGTTACGACGTTTGTCTTCCCAGGTAACTGATATGTGTGATGAAGCCCTGCGTTACTGGAAATGGCTAAACACCTGCTGGCCAATGGGAAGTAGTGAATGAACTCCTTATTTTGCTTTGTTTGCCTGCACACCTATTAAATGTGCACACCTATTAAATTTCCTTTATCTCAATCCATGAGTTTTCTCTCTCTCGCCCTTCTGATTGTCTCCCCTGTTCTGCTGGGTGAGTAGGTAACTGAGCAGCTGGGTAGGTGCTTAGCCGCTGGCTGAGGTCAACCCACCACACTAGCCATAAGCTTGGTATTGAGTTTGCAAGGTCCCAGGACTGAGGCCTGTCAGGCCTGGTCTGCCTGACTTTCTGAAAAAGAACATTGGCTCATTTGCTTTACTTCTGTTTGTCTTTTTTTGATGGTGAAGCCATAGTTTTACATGGATAGCAGTAACAAGCTGTTATTTTGTGCAGAGTGAGATGTTTAAGGCTGTAACACAGCGGTGTAGTGTAGTGGTGTGAAAGCAGAGACCTTGAGGAGTGGAGACACAGGATGAGGCCCAGAGGAGTGCAGATGTGGAGTGATAAGACAACCAGTGCTCTATTAAAGAAATGCAGACCTGGAGCTGGATAAAACTGGTCTTAAGGGAACCAAGGATAGCAAAGTAGCATGTAACATGCATTGAGGGATACCATACATAGGAAATGCAGATGTAATGTGAAGCTGCAGACCAATGAAAAAAAAGCAAGGTGTAAAAGCATGTTAGAAAACATACAAAAAACAGCCCCAGGTGAATCCTAGAGTGAGGAAGAAGAAACCATCAACATGACCATCATATTCCTCCCTGGCAAAAAACTCCACATATTGACAACTCACCATAAACTCCCAGAATAAAACCACAGACCTTAGGAAAACCAAGGACCAAGGGAAGGATCTGCATACCATCAGGAAAAAAGGTAGAAACTAAGTGTGTGTATAACAATTTTAACTGTATTCTTAGTATTAGTGACACTTTTTAAATATAGAAGTATTCTTTCTTTTTGTGCAATAATTGAAATGATTCTTGGTTTGGATTCCAATTATATCTTGGTTAAGGTTCCAATTATACGAACACTAAATTCTTGGCTTTATATATAAAATATTTCCTCTTTTCTCATCAACAAAATTTTGAGCGTAACTGCTATTTATTTCAACCTTAGTAATATTATACATTAATATAGAGGCAAAGATACCATAAGTAACAGATCAAAAATGTGTCACTGCTTTAGAATACAGGAAGGATACATTTATATTTTCTTTATGAGGAATATGATCCCTGTCTTTAACCCTCATTTTTAGAGTATTAGGAATGTGTTAGAGTTCAAGCTCCCTTATATCATCCCAATGTTTCTTCTGCTATTTCAAATCTCTCATGAAAATCTATAAAGTCTAATAAGGATCTAAGATTATCTGGATGAAGCAAAAATTTAGATAATAGAAAACACGTGGAAATTACACTAAAACCAAATGAACATAATAAAAAAGGGAAAAAAACCCAACCAACCAACCAACCAACCAACCAACCTACCAACCGACAAAACTCTACTGTTCTCCACAGAACCATTGATATCCCCCAGCTACACGCAACCAAAAGCCAGTCAGATACCATGCTGACTCAGCATAGTTATTTAGAAGCTCAGACACAAAGACAAGACATTCACAGGAAATTCAACTCCAGCCATTTCTCTACTCATAGGACAATATATTTTACTTTTTCTATAAAGGTTTCATTCTCTTCTCATAAAGAGCTTGCCTACCTTCCCTTTCATTCAACAGGAATTTTGTAAAAAAAAAGTCTATCTTTTAGCTGAAGAGGGTTTAGAAATACATTCAGTCTGAAAACTAAATTGATGTCATGGACACATTTTCAACATTCAGAAATCAAGATCTTCATTTAACTTTTATGTTTGATCTGCACAACATACATACTGCTGTTGCATTTTTGTCCTACAGTGAGATCAGTTGTCATTACTATACAGCTTAGACACTAAACTTGCACCACAATGGCTGCAGTTTAAAAACAGAAAAGTTCTCCCCCAGTGACACTCCCTTAAAGAAGCATTGCTTAAATTAGACCAGGATGAAACAAAACAGAGGAAAACAAATGTGAATTCAGTAGAAATTAATTTTGGAATCCACAGAGAGTGGGTAGGAACACTCCTCTCAGTGACAAAAGGATAGCTCACTGGAAGTTTTGTAGCAGGCCCCCTGTGAAGTGTCACAGTCCTCTGAACTTGTCACCTTTTCTAAAAAAACAAAATAAAGGCCAAAGTGCAGTGTGCAGTCTGCTTCTACACATGAGGCTCCACTATCCTTTGGACCCTGCTAGTCCCTTATTTTATAACTGCAATTTGAAATCAGCGCATGGATTTCTATACAATTGAGGAATTATAACTTCCAGAGCTTTAGGAAAATATTTTTAAACTGTTTCTCATGTGAGATCAAGATGAGCTACTATTTGGACAGGGTTCATTTTGACACAGTATTTCTCTGCTATATGAGCTGTGGCTTGCACATCAGAAAGACAGAAAGATCTTTCCAATTGCTCCTCAAAAATTATTTTTCCTCAAGCATCAGAACAACCTGAAAAAGGAAAGAAGTGGACATGTTATTGATTCCTTAAAAAGGAATTTTAAGTGATTTTTCCTCCCTGGAGTAGCTCATAGATAGAGAAGAGACTGAAAGGAAAATACAAAAGAAGGCATACAAGTATTTTTAAGGGTCGTCTTTTCTGCTTGAAGAGCAAAAGCTATAGCTGTTCATTTCCTGTTATCAAATTGGGCAAGTGTTATTCTTTTTTTCCCCAACATGCACTTATTTACCTGGGAGGTTTTAGAAAAGCTTTTCCCCTTGGGTTTTGGGTTCCATAATGCAAGCTGCCTGGGCTAAATTTTCTCATACAACACTGTTGTAAATTTGCACTGAATTTAGAGGGTTCAATCCAGTAATTTCAGTTCTACAATGGAAACTCCTTTAAAACTGCCTCCATTACCCTTTTGCATGCTATGAATTTGCGCCTTAGCTGATATGCGAATAATTTTTTTTTAAAATAGATTTTACCTTAATAATCTTCATTTCAAATACTTATAATCAAATAATTTGAAACTAGGGAATTTGACTAAACTTCAGAAGTAATTCTCTGTGTTGATCACATTGAGATAAATAAGATAACACTTGTGAATGAGAGCAATGATGACCTCCATTATTAATGTTTACTTCCATTTATCATCTGGTATGATTCTCTGAATATTCAAGTGAAAGACCTCAGTAGACAGTGGGAGAGCAGATATAAGTTTTACAGAGACTATGAGAGAGCTTAATTACCTCTGCTTCTGTCGTTGGGCACAACTGGAAAGAGCCTGGCTCTGTCCTCTTTGCACCTCCCCTTCAGGTATTTATGTACATTGAGAAGATACCCCCTGACCCTTCTTTTCTCTAGGCTGAACAGTGCTGGGTCCCTCAGCCTTTCCTTATAGGAGACATGCTCCTGTCCCTTAGTCATCTTGGTGGCCCTTTTTTGGACTCTCTCCAGTATGACCATGTCTCTCTTGTACTGAGGAGCCCAAAACTGGACCCAGCACTCCAGGTGTGGCCTCAACAGTGCTGAGTAGAGGGGAAAGATCACCTCCCTCGACCTGCTGGCAACAATGCTCTTAATGCAGCACCGTTAGCTTTCTTTGCAGCAAGGGCACATTCCTGACTGACGTTTGAGTTGGTGTCCAGCAGGACCCCCAGGGTCTTTTCTGCCAAGCTGCTTTCCAGGTGTGTGTCCTCAGTTTGTACTGGTGCTTGGGGTTGTTCCTCCCCAGGTGCAGGACTTTGCACTTCCCCTTGTTGAACTTCATGAGGTTCCTGTCAGCCCATTTCTCCGGCCTGTCGAGGTCGCTCTGGGTGGCAGCACGACCCTCTGGCGTACCAGCCATTCCTCCCAGTTTGGTGTCATCAGCAAACTTGCTGAGGGTGTACTCTGCCCCATCATCCAGACCATTAATGAAGATGTTAAAGAGGACAGGACCCAGTATTGACCTCTGGGGTACACCGCTAGTCACTGGCCTCCAACTAGACTTTGTGCCCTCTGGGCCCATGAGAGGTCTCCACGTTAGGTTTTGTGTATACCAGACTATCCAGTTTGTTATAACAGCTATTTATGCAGGGAAAATTATACAAAATCTTCACATTAATTCTGAACTTATGTCATGGAATGGATAATACACACCACAGATAATCATCTTCTATTGCTAAAAAACTTCATGAGATTCATCCATTTTATTTCACTGACAATTTATTATACTGGGAGTATATACTTTCTTTAAGTTTTCATGAGATTTTATGTTAACCTACCTATGCACAGTTATTACTCATCTGTACATTACCAAGGTATATGTATTAGAAAGTATTTGTGTATAACATTTAGTGAAAGTTTTTTTCAGAACTATTCATCATCAGTACCATGCATCCACCAAAGCCAATACGATTAAATGTTTCTTTTGGAATTAAGCAGCACGACTCCTGTTTCACTTAAAGTTTGAGGCCCTGCTATTTCTTGGGGGATTAATGCATTCATAGTTAAAACTGACACAGTAGGAATGTTCATTTCTGATGCTTCTGCTTTATGTTAACAGAGCATGAAATAAACAAAAAAAAAAATCGTGATTTGTATCACTACTTAACTAGATGTGCTGACATACCACAGATTTCATTTACATCAGTCTCACCAGGACAAAAAGATTGTATTTTTGTAAGAACCATCCTTATCTTTCCCTACCTGAATAATATGTAACCAGGGAACAAAGAAAAAAAAAAGAATTTTTAAAAATATTTTTACAAAAATTTTTACTAAGTAAAAATTGTTTACCAATATAGTTAGACACAATGACAATAGTAAATTATGTGAGTCATATGAAGACACATGCAAATATCCTTCTAGCATTCAATCCAACAGATATGCATGTGTTTATTTGTACATGTATTTATTAATTCACACTAACAATCATGGTCACTTGGTGATTCAAAAAACCTTAATTCATCCTAAATTGTTAGACATAAATTTTCCTGTCCCTTTTTTCCCACTGAAAAACTTCTAATAATCAGAGTGAATAATTGAGATAAGAGGGTATTTCTGTGCCGGATATTCCCACCAAAACCATCATCTCACCTGGTGATACTATATACAGCTACATAAGTTGTGGTTCTGATACCTGCCTTTTTTGCATAACTAAGAAATTTTGAGTCATCTGTTGATCTGTTAAATTTAAGGAGCAAAATATAACCCCTAGGAGGTATTTATTGGCAAAATTTTTCATTAGATCATAGCTTTGCTCTCTGTGGTATAACGTGTTGAAGAGGTTTCTCATTTCTTTTTTTGTTTTGCATTAGACAAGCTTGAGATGCTCAGTGTTGGAATCTGATAGTTTGGGGGTTTCTCTCTGTTGGTTCCAGGCAGTATTTTTTCAAACTTTTTTTTTTTCCTTTTAATTTGGAGACTAGTTAGATCTTTTCAGACCAGTTTTACAGTATTTATGATAGTCAAGAAGAATTACATATCCTATGGAATCTCTTTATATGTAAGACTAAAACCACCTCTGACCAAATTAACTACCTAATCTCAGCACTGAAATACCTAATAAGTAGTTTGTGGTCATCAGCTGTGAAACGCAGACTGCCTATATTAGGCAGCGTGGCTTTAAGTAGGTCATGCAATTTTATTTTATATTGCACTAGACAAACTCTAGGAATAAGATCAGAAATTCTCAGAAACACCCCTATCCAGATGCATGCTTGATCTCTCTTACCTTCTCTTACAGTCTTGGCTTTAAGTGGTGCAGTTTGAAAGTGAAAACAGTGTTTTCACCGTGGTTCTTAGGGTACTCCAGAATTTAGGAGTTGTGGTGATTATCCTTGGCAACCTTGGGAAAAGTCTAGGACCCAGCTGTCCAATTCCTTGCGAAACTGTTACCTTATTATAAAACAATTTCTGGCTGTATTCACTATAGGATGAACCCTGAAGACGTTAGGCAAAATTTCACCACACCTAACTTTTCAGATGCTTCTGGGAGTGGAGTGTTTTGGAAATTCACCAGTAATATCTGAATGACAATGAACTTTAGGAAGGATTTAGATGAATTCCTGCTCTTTCTACTCAAAAATGTGACGTAGAACATGTAAATTTCAACTTACAGGTTAGTTACATCTAACCTTATCACAAAAGGACATAGAGCTCTTTATGCACTTACCCTTCAGTACCATCTGAAACTCATATGTGTTATGATTATATTATATGATTATGATATGATTATCACATATGAGTTTCAGATGGTACTGAGGAGTAATTTTTCTGGCTTGCTATTTGAGATATTGATGCAATTTAAGCATCCAGACTTTCTAGGTAGAATTTAGGTGGACACCTTCTGGTTTTGTTGTTGTTTCTTTTAATGACTAATTTGGAAGCTATCGTCAGAGTCACAATGTCACATAGCATTTTGTAAAATTACTAGAGTAATAACTGTCTGTTGAACGAAAACACACTTTGAATGTAACAATGTGTTTCTTAGGATTCTGTGATAATGTCTAGTAAAAACATCAGTCCCTGTGCCACTACCGCAATACACCCAATGTTAAAAACAGAACAGCACTTACTAATTTTCTAACTATATTACCTATGTCAGAAAGTTTATATGATAAAACACTAACTTAAAATTGGTGGAACCTTTCATTAAAAATTATTTAAATCAATTGATAAAAACATCAAATTGAAAGTTATTGTGCTGTATTTCTACATCTAGAAATATACTGGCTTCTATACACACCATTGTTTTGCCTACTATATGTGGCTTTTCTCTGTGTCATGTTAGCATGACAACTATTTGCTTACCTTGTTTAAAAAGCACCTCTACAACTTTGGCTTAGCTAAGCCTCTGAGCAACTCAACCATTGGCATTTAGGCTGCTATGCCTAAATATCAACTGAAAGAAACTCAGAGGTAGTAACCTTCCCCTTTCACTTTTCTGTACCCTGATGATGTGGGGCTAAAACAAAAACCTGATAAAATAGTTCCCAGAAACCACTCCTAAACCTCTTTATTTATGATCCTTTCATGCCGTATTCCTTAGCCAAAGAATGGAGATTGAACTCATAAGGTCATTTCATGCCTTAAATGTATGGTCCTGGGGAAAGATGTGAAGAACATCTCTGTGGGGATTGGAGATTTAATATCCAACATTCTGCTGTACAAGGTGAAAATGGAGTCTACCTTTTACTAAGTTTTTCCTCATCCTTCTTTCTTTGAAAAGAGTACTATCTTCATGCTTTCAAGTCATGCCAAATCACTGACATAGTCATGCTGGTAGGAAAATTATACTTTCTCTTCATCGTTATCACTCACGCATGACCAAATACAGTAGAGCACATATCCTTTGATACGGTTCATGAGACTTAGACACAGTTCATTTGAGGGATTTTGATATCTGCTCAACCTATTCGTGTAGCCATAAAGCAAATAGTTTGTTACAGAAGCTGGATACATCATATTGCTAATTTCTTAAGTGTTTGTAAACAGTCATGGACACTTCCACAGAGTTACTTCATTCAACTCTCATTCAAATCAATTCAAATCCATCTCTCAAATCTTGGCTTGAGTCAATAATATCTTAGGCTAGTAAAATAACATTTTCTTATCATTAGGGTAAAGTTGCCTTATGCACATTTTCTGTTCAACTTCACTCTGAAACAAAGAAACAAGATGAAGAAAATCGAATAATTTCCACACTGTTTAGCAGCCTACATCCATACATTTAAACTGTGACAGTAAACATTCTACACCTGGTAATGGAGAATCCCAGGAGTGGGGATGGAACATAAGAATCTAAAAACTTTGCTTAAAGGATACGTTTCTAGTAACCAAAGCTGGAGCTGTATTGGTGTATTGGACCTTCCTCCAAATTCTAAGCAATGTTGAGACAGAATGTTACTCAACAGGTTATAATAGTGGGACTGCATTATATGATTGTAATTTTCATGTGATAATGAAAAAAGATAAAGCTGTAAACTTGTAAAATTTTAAAATTGTAAGATTTTCTGGGAATTTCTTTTTTTCTGCAAATGGAAATATGTTTTGTGCATATTTCCAGTAAAATACATACAAAGAAATAACAACATCCAGTTAGTGTTGCCTAAAAAAATTTTCTACTTCATGTTAATTTGAATGAATAAAATAAAAAACTACAAGTCTTAAAAATAGTAATGTTTTAAAAAAATTGATGTTTGAGATATAAACAACTTTGATTTAGATGTGAATATAAAAATAGTTAAGAATTACAGAACCAAACCAAACCAAACCTCTAACCATTTTCATATGATCAGGAAGCTCCTGAGAACTCTCCAATCAGGAACTTCCAGAGCTTCTCAAAAAAAATGTTTAATCACAGAATTATGATGTCCATTTTGATCACATGGTAAAAAAAAAAAAAGCTTATTTTTTATTCTTTGTTCCTTTGAAAGAAATCTAACATAGCATCTAGAGATGTAGAATGACATCAGATGTTTATACGATCAACAGAGCAAACCAAGCAGCTCATCGTATTTCCAAAGTTTTGATAACATCATAGTATATTTTGCATTATACTTCATATAAGAAGTGAATGAACAGAAGAGAGCTTTGAAGAGAGCAAAGAAAATATGACTAACTGGAAAATACTAAAGAACTAGGTTGCTTAGCATAGACAACAGAAGAAAAAGAGTCCACGTAGTTATCTACAAATTGGGAAAATTGATGTAAAGAGATAACTAATAAACTGTTCATAATTGAGCTATAGAACTAATTGTCCTGAAAAAAAAAATTACATTACAAGCAGTGAAGATGAATTTTGAACTCAAAGAGGAAAGTGTAGCAAGAGTATAAGGTGGAAGGATTTGCTAAAAGATTAATTAGTGCATAACATTAAGATCACTCAGTCCTCTCTTTTATGGGGAAAAGAAGTCATAATAATTTTCTTATTAAGATTCTTCTTTATCATGTTAACTATGTATTTTCTAAGAAGAAAACCAAAAACAAGTCCAGGGAAAGTGATGGAAGATTTATAATTTTACATATATAAGTATATACTAGGTCGAAAACTATAACTGATGAAGATATCCAACAACCATACTCAGGAGTTTACTTCACAGTGTCAGCAAACGTTGTAATAAACAGTCTTTGCTGCTGTACAGAGTTGTGAATATATGGCGTAAATGTGAATAATGTGTGTGGAATTAATAACATTTTGATGTATTTTATAGTGTGTGATTAAACAGAGATAAATCAGATCGAATTCTCTAAATACGTGGGCTACCTGTGAGTCGTGGAGACCATCACTAATGAAACACTGTTAAATTCACATTTTAATTAGATTAGATGATACACATTTTAATTATGGTTTCCCTGATGAAGTAATATTTCGGTATAATTCCTTCATACTTGTACAAAGTGCCCTAGCAACATCTCTTGGTTAAGAAAATAACATAGGGCAAGAACAAGTGTTATTTAGGGATAATTTCACCCCTAGGCAAAGATTCTATATGTGTTCATTGTTAAAAGTACAATAGCTAAAAGCAGTACTACAACAGTTAATTTAAAAAAAAAAAAAAAAAGGAAACAAATCTAACAGATGGTCCAGTTAGAGACAGGGAGTGGAGATGGTTGTATTACAAAGATGAAGCCCGACAACGTAGGCACTGAAGAAAAGGTTTATATATGCAATACTATTTTCCTGCCATTTTATCAAATTATCAGGTGAATCACCCATTAAAAAGCTGGAGTACTTTTGAGGAAGCAGTTATACCAGGTTATGGAGCTACCTAAATAACTGATTAATGATCACAGCATTAGAGTCATAAGAATCAGAAGAAACCCACCAAATCTGCTGTCTAAAGTGCTAACTCCAAAAGGAAACTGCCCCGACTAAAAACAGCTTGATATTCATTTGCTGAAATGTGTTCTTATTTGCACATTGGCAAAGCCAACAGCCATTAAAAAAAAAAAAAAAAAAAAAAAGAATAAAAGGGGATAGAAAAGATGAGGATAAGACTAAATTTTCTCAATTTTCCATTTCTAGATATTGTATTATTCACTAATATGCTCCCACTGAAGTGCTTAAATCATTTGGTTTCCCTTTTTTGTACTACACCACTTGGAAGATCCTTCAAAGTGTTTACTCCCTACATCCTTAACAACATTGTTCTAATTTTGGATCTAAATTTATTCGTGGCCTATATATACCTATGTGAGTTTGTGCAGGTATTAATTTAACTTAAATAGTTTTTCTCCCTCTTGTATATTTACCTCAAAATTTATTTATAGAGAGTTCAATAAATTCCCCCTTAATTTTATTTCGGCTAAGCAGAGCAAGCCAGGTTCTTTGGAGCATACAAGAATGTGCTGAGAGGGACCGTTGATATTAAACTATATTCATCTTATGCTGCGGAGAAGATTGTGGTTTTTTTCCCTCTAACGTAGAATTTGATTTCTGAATGTAAATGAGGATTGGTGATGGTGGTGTATTTTCCTCAAAAGCATTAGAGATTAGTCACAGCTATAGATAGAAGTATCTCTCCTAAGATATATTCTATCATGTACCTCTGCCATGATGAACCATAGGATAACCATAATAATGTGTATTGATTCTCCTGGTTACAAATAATCATTTCTTTGACTGCTGTGCGCTGCTAACAGTTCCACCACTAAGGTGGTGGAAAGGTTTTGAGCCAGCAAGTAAGTCTGACTATAAATCAGGTTAGCAGGCTCCACGAACTTGCCATTCATCTCAGGATCCTCTTGGAGTTTTAGTTAATCTGATTAACAAATAAACTCTCTGGTACTTGACCCTTTCAGTGCTCTTGATCTATTATACTATAGCTGTGGCTCTTCCTATGTGTGGCTTTTGGTCTTTCGTTACAGACCTAAAGGCTATTATACAGAATTGTGAAGTGGCCCATCATGTTTTTCACATATGGACAATCGTTTGAAATTGGACCTGAAGACCTAGCTGGTCCTTTCTATTTCTTTCATACTATGACTTGATGAGTTCCTTGCGTATAACCACTAACATCTTTAGCAAATTTTCCAGGAGATATTAGGTCAAATGAGACTAGTCCAAAAACTTTCCAGAACACAAACTTATTCAGGTGAATTATTATAGAGCACAGTACTAGAATGCCTGAGAAAGTTCTTTAGCTAAAAATATCACACTACAATTCTCTTTACTTAAGACTTTTGACTTATATATATTATATATATATACATATGTGTATATATATATACACAGATATATATCTGTATGGAGGTGTGGGAGGTTTTTTTGCTCCATCTATCATAACAGTCTGTCTGGGCAGGAGGGATGATGCAAAGTCCATTCAGTCAGCAGAACAGGATTGGGCTTCAGTGTGATGTGGCAGGTAGGTGACATTGGGCGCAGTGGGAAGATGGTGTGTGGTGTTGGATTGTTGCATGCTGAAGTCAGTCCTGGTTCCATCACTACTGCACTTCACTCAGTTTTGTCAAAGTTCATTCTTCATTAATCTAAGTAATTCTTACTGTAATACCATTAATATAGCACATACTTATAATAATGATGACATACAGTGGCAGGATTATATAGCAATTAATAGCATACAATTTAATCTATTGGCTGTTTTCACCTAAAATCAAATCCCCTTGAAGCACACATCGGAATTCCCCATCCTTCCGCATCACCCACGAAGTGCACCCAGGCCCTTGAGCAAAAGCAATCCCACAAATGGGTTTGCCTTTGCCTGAGCCAGGAGTAACCCAAACTGTTTTCCCTAGCATATTTTTTATGTGCACTACAGGGACTTTATCCCCTTCTACAGTACGTAAAAGTTCTGATTGGGCAGGGCCAGCTCGATTGACAGATCCTCTAGTGTTGACTAACCAGGTGGCCTTTGCTAAATGTGTATCCCAATGTTTGACGGTCCCACCACCCATTGCTCTCAATGTAGTCTTTAACAACCCATTGTATCGCTCGATTTTTCCGGAGGCTGGTGCATGATAGGGGATGTGATACACCCACTCAATGCCATGCTCTTTGGCCCAGGTGTCTATGAGATTGTTCTGGAAATGAGTCCCGTTGTCTGACTCAATTCTTTCTGGGGTACCCTGTCGCCATAAGATTTGCTTCTCAAGGTCCAGGATAGTGTTCCAGGTGGTGGCATGGGGCACGGGATATGTTTCCAGCCATCCGGTGGTTGCTTCCACCATTGTAAGCACATGGTGCTTACCTTGACGGGTTTGTGGGAGTGTGATATAGTCAATCTGCCACGCCTCTCCATATTTGTATTTCAGCCATCGTCCTCCATACCAAAGAGGCTTTAACCGCTTGGCTTGCTTAATTGCAGTGCATGTTTCACATTCATGGATGACCTGTGCGATAGTGTCCATGGTCAGGTCCACCCCTCGATCATGAGCCCATCTATAGGTTGCATCTCTTCCCTGATGGCCTGAGGTGTCATGGGCCCACCGAGCTAAAAATAATTCACCTTTATGCTGCCAATCCAGATCTACCTGAGCTACTTCAATCCTAGCAGCCTTGTCTACCTGTTGGTTGTTTTGATGTTCTTCAGTGGCCCGACTCTTAGGTACGTGGGCATCTACATGACGTACTTTCACAACCAGGTTCTCTAGCCGGGCAGCAATATCTTGCCACAATGGGGCAGCCCAGATGCGTTTACCTCTGCGTTGCCAGTTACTCCGCTTCCATTGCTGCAACCACCCCCACAGAGCATTTGCCACCATCCATGAGTCAGTATAGAGATAAAGTATTGGCCATTTTTCTCAGTCAGCAATGTCTAAAGCCAGCTGGATGGCTTTCACCTCTGCAAACTGACTCGATTCACCTTCTCCTTCTGCAGTTTCTGCAACTTGTCCTATAGGACTCCATACAGCTGCCTTCCACCTTCGATGCTTTCCTATTTTTAAATAGTTGTTTAACCCTAGACAAGATCTGAATCAGATTCAGGAACAGGCTGATTCCTAGCAGTAGGACCATACTAAGTTCAACATCCCAAGGATATTCAAAATTTACAAACTCTTTCAATGCTATTGCAATTAACCTGGCAGAGAAAAGGAAGATGTGGGAAGATGTCTCCCCAATAGGTTGGCACCCCGAGGAGAAAAGGTAGAAAGTGCAATTATTAATATTCTCTACGAGATAGCACCCGAAGTACGGAGATCTCTTCTCCATAGATTGGCTCCCAGAGGAGAAAAGGTAAAAGGTACAATTATTAATAGTCTCCCATAGGCAGCTCCCGAAGTACAGCGGTGACAACAATGCCGACTACAAACACCCGATTAGTTTCATGGCTTGCACTTCTATCATATCATAAACCAGTGTTACAAAAAACAACAACGTGATAACTCTAGCCCGGTTCCCACAGATGATAAACAGCACAACAGGGAGCATATACTGCAAGTAGGGCATTACATAACGCAATTTCAAGAACCACAACACCAACTTTGAGAGCAAACTAACCCACATTGTAACCAGTAACTATCAAACCAATACAATGAATACTTATAACAAGTTTGTTTTAACACACTCTGATCAGATCTGTCATTATCTCAACCCTTCGATCCCCACGTTGGGCGCCAAAAAGGCTGTCGTGGTTTAACCCCAGTCAGCAACTCAGCACCACGCAGCCGTTTCCCCCTCCCCCCTCCCAGTGGGGTGAGGAGGAGGAAAGCAAAGGAAAAAAAAAGTAAAACTCGTGGGTTGAGATAAGAACAGTTTAATAACTAAAGTAAAATATAATACTAACAATAGTAATAATGAAATATAATAATAATAGTAATGAAAAGGAATGCAACAAAAAAAAGAAGGGGGGGGGGGGAAGAAAAAAAACAGTGATGCACAATGCAATTGCTCACCACCCGCTGACCAATGCCCAGTTAGTTCCCGAGCCGCGATCCGCCCCTCCCCACCAACTCCCCCCTGTTTATATACTGGGCATGACGTTCCATGGTATGGAATACCCCTTTGGCTAGTTCAGGTCAGCTGCCCTGGCTCTGCTCCCTCCCAGCTTCTTGCACACCTGCTAGCTGGCAGAGCATGGGAAACTGAAAAATCCTTAACTTAGGATAAGCGCTACTTAGCAACAACTAAAACATCAGCGTGTTATCAACATCATTCTCACACTAAATCCAAAACACAGCACTGTACCAGCTACTAAAAAGAAGGTTAACTCTGTCCCAGCCGAAACCAGGACAATATGGCTGTGAAATTCAGAAAGCAAGTGTATTTAAAACATAGGAATACATATGGATCTATATGCTGTTGCTACTTCTCAAGGTCTGCTTTAAGTTATGCTGTCATAACATTTTTTTGTTATATTCTTTTTCATTACAATTATTATTATTATTATATTTTATTATTATTATTGTTATTATTATATTTTTTTTAACTTTAGTTATTAAACTGTTCTTATCTCAACCCACAAGTTTCAGGTTTTTTTTTCGATTCTTCTCCCCATCCCACTGGGAGGAGGGAGGAGTGAGTGAGCGGCTGCATGGTGCTTAGTTGCTGGCTGGGGTTAAACCACAACACTGTGTTATATATTGACCCTCCACCCAACTCCCCCCTCAAAAAGAACTCTGCTACAGACATCTGGGAAAAACACAGTACAAGCAGAAATAATGCATAACACAGTCTGTTAGGCTAAATCATTGTCTAAAGTTTCTATTTACTCCCACATGAAGTCATTGTCATGTAAGCATTTGCTGTCTCAAGCCACTGAAAAGCAGAGAGTGTTCTATATTATATACAAATGCGATGACGTCAATAAGCAAATTAGCAAAGCTAAGTGAGAGTAGTTTTGAGGTAGCTAATGCAAAAGTTGTGTTTAAGAATTCCACTTATATAGAACATTTAGTTGATTGTTATATCAAGAAAAGGGCTCTTTCAAATGGTACATAAATATTCAGTTGATTAAAATACAAAATATCTTTGAAGGACCTATTCATAACAGGCATCTAAGACATCCTGATTTTATTGTGGTTTTTTTAACTGATGCTGACACAGATACGCTCTTCAGCTTGTATGTTTTCCTCTCTGAAATCAATCGTACAGCTAAAGAAATACATTTAAATTGTCTCAGAGAATTGTGGACATATTTTGCCCTGATATTATTGGTAAATAAAAAATAAAACTTATTTGATGTAATTTATCTTACCTATTCTTAGATGCCTCCATAGTGAATATCTACTCCTAAGCTAATCATCTTATGCTCTTCTTATAAACAGTAAAAGACTAAATATGAACTTTGGGATGACAAAAACTGAGCCTAATGGGGTATCTAGATACCTATGTTTCATCAGCTGTGTCCTCCTTATAATGTCTAAAAAATATGCATGACAAAGAATGAAAATGTGCATACATGTAAAAGGTCTGCAGTGGATGTTCCTGTGCCCATCGTGTGACAAAAACAGCCTGGAAACGGGAACCACCACGCTTGGGTAGTCACAGCCAATAAAACTGTCATAGCATAAGGTTGTCCTGATACCCTGTAACATGTAGCCAAATCCTGGGGCATAAAACAGAGAGAAAACCAGGTGAACGTTCTCTCTGGGAGTTACATTTATACACAAGGTACTCATGAACTCATAACCAGTGAAAACAAAACACAAAATGTATGATTTTGCCCACATCCAAGGACTGGTTTGTTAAGAGATGTTAGGAGTGGTCACCTTCTTTTTTCTTCTTTTTTTTTTTTTTTTTTAAGTTTAAAGTGGTGGTTAAACTATGACGTTAATTTCTCTAGTTTATCCACAACCAGTGCCCTTCAGCTCTCTTGTAATAAACTGTTTCTGTGGATATAATCTCTCCTTGTGGTTTCTGCTCAGTTAACTCACCTCAGCTGGTGAGCTGTGGCCTGTGTGGCATGTTACATCTGCTGTATGATATTAACCATGTCACAAGCCAAATCTTCAAAAATGTCAAAGGGTTTTTCATCCCTCATTTTTTTAAATTCCTTATTTACAGGGCATTAAGGGCCTCATCTGCCCTAGACGGGCTCTAGCTTTATTATCTACAACATCATGACAAGATTCAAACCCACTGAAAGTGATTTAAGCTGGGCTTGTGTTGTGGTTTAACCCCATCCGGCAGCTAAGCACCACGCAGCCACTTGCTCACTCCCCCCCCACCCTGTGGGATGGGGGAGAGAATCAGAAAAAAAACCCTCGTGGGTTGAGATAAAGACAGTTTAATAGGACAGAAAGGAAGGAAAAATAATGATAATGATAATAAGAAAATAGTAATACTAAAAGAATTGGACTATACAAAGCAAGTGATGCACAATGCAATTGCTCACCACTTGCTGACTGATGCCCAGTTAGTTCCCAAGCAGCGATCCCCCCTCCCAGCCAACTCCCCCAGTTTATATACTGGGCATGATGTCATATGGTATGGAATATCCCTTTGGCCAGTTTGGGTCAGCTGTCCTGGCTGTGTCCCCTCCCAACTTCTTGTGCCCCTCCAGCCTTCTTGCTGGCTGGCCATGAGAAGCTGAAAAATCCTTGACTTAGTATAAACACTACTTAGCAACAACTGAAAACATCAGTGTGCTATCAACATTATTTTCCTACTAAATCCAAAACACAGCACTATACCAGCTACTAGGAAGAAAATTAACTCTATCCTAGCCGAAACCAGGACAGCTTGCTTTTTTTTTTTCTCCTTCAAGTGGCAGAACCTAAAAGGACTAGTCACTGAAAATACTGTTCTTAATCACTGTGGTCCATGTCTCCATAAGCACGATGCCTTTGTAACTTTGAAGGACAGTGTAAGAAAAAAAAAAAACTGTTGGTTTTGGGAAGTACTCAGATAACACACTAATACAAAAGCATAATGCTAAGAGCTGTTGCAAGTGGCCACCACCTCCAGCAGCTCCAGGCCTGGGGAACCCTCCTGCCTGGTCGCTGGAGCCCATCCTGGTGCCTGGGGACCTGGGGTCTCTGCCTAGGCTGAGGGACGCAGTGGCTGCTGTCCCCTTTGCAGGTTCAACCAGCAGCAAAGCTGAGCGCATATCCCAGAGACAAACACACACACAGAGGACACACATAGGTTCTGAGAGGTCAGAAAAACAGGTGTGTTTTGACCAATACATTGACTTAAACCTTGGTTACTGTGACAAATTATCATAATGGACTACTTTATCCAGAACCAAATTTCCTGAACAGATAGTGTCCAGGAGCTGGAAAAAAGATAAATAGCATGGTCAAAATAAGAAAGGGAGTTAAGTGCCACACATTTAACTTATTTCTCAGATTGCTCATATTCACTTTATTGACCAGAAATGTACAGCTGGTCAAGGGCTTTAATAATTTTTAAGCTCTCCATATTGATTTTTCTTTTTTAATGTAGAATTGAGTTTTAGCCTAGATATTCTCTTCCTTGATAGCTAAGAAAAAAGAAAAAAATCTTCTTAAATATCATTCTTTTTCACGTGGCTGTTAGTGGTTGGTAACACAGAGATATACATGCACAAAAGGGAAAATATTTAGTTACTTGCAGTGTACATAGTACACAGTTTAAAGGGGGTTCAGAGAAGAGTTGATTTTTTGTTGTTTTTTTCTCTTTATGGAACAGTTATATAAAGAGTAAAGAGTTTAGCAATTGCTGGATTGTGGCGGCAAAAACTTGCATTGTAGTTAGGAGTGCTGTGGGACCCAGAAGGAAGATAGTGAAGTTGGTCAATGAAAGAAGATGGAGGTAATTGGATTTTTTTAAGGTAATACAAAACAAAACAAAGCAAGCAGAAGGTTTTTTTCATGGTTGTAGATATTCTGTGGAAAGCCTTCTAAGCAGGTTATAAAGATCAAATATCTAAATACAGCTAGCCTTTTGTGGTAATCTGTGAAAAATTGTGGTTATTCTCACAGGAAATTCTAGCATTTTTAATATGTTTGATATTTTTTTCATCTGCTGACAGATGACCCAATGTATCAATGGTTGTTCAGCATTTGCAAATAAATGTAGTGAGTGTTTTTCAAGAGGGGAGCTGATCTGGAGGAAGGGAGAAAGGAGGGGTAGGGAGGATGAGATTCTTGTAATGAAGTTGCGGTGTTAACGCCAAAAAGTTAAAGGTAAAATGTAACAGTTTGTCACAATTATGCTTCATATTGGCAGGTGTTCTGAACTTTCTGTTTGATAACTAGACATATAAATTTCAGTTCTTAAAGCTTTGCAGCCAATTTAAGGGCTCATTTATTTCCCTGACAGCAAGATATATATGCTGCCTGGCATAGTGGATGTCTGGGGCCAAATCCACCACTTTGTTGCTTGTGTGTCTCGTGGGAAGTAAATAGTAGCAATTTTTCAGCACAGGCATACCGGCACAAGGTGTTTAGCAAATAAATGAGCATAAGATGACCTGTGGTGTCCTGAAATTACTAAAATTCATGAATAATAAAATGATCTATAGATTGTTAGCAGAGGGCTATAGCAAAGGCTAATTTGCAGTCACTGAAGCTTTACAGGATAATTTGTAACTTTTGAAAATTTAATGACTTCATCAGTTTTTACCGATTTTTTTTACCAATATAATTGTCTGAAAGCTACCTTCAGCAGAGATCTTCTGTCTAGATAAAATCACAGTCACCTATATCATCACATTATGAGTGCTTAACTGACTTTATCTGAAGAACTTTTCTTTCTTTCACACCTACAGTATGGTAACTACCAAAAATGTGTCTTTATCCTATGAAGGCATATTTTTCATTTTGTTAAATCTTGTTAACATATGAAACATAAAAAAAAAAAAAAAATCAATGGAGTAATGCAAAGGGAGGAGGAATTTGAAAAAAAAAAAAATCTAGTGAGCAAACTACAGCTCTTTGGAAATAAGTGAAAACACCCTAAAACAAGATCAAAGAAATGAGAATGAAAATTAAAAGGCTCAGCACATAATATCATGCAAATTCTGTGGCATTTAGTTAAGGCTTTGAAAAGAAAAGAAGGGACCAATGAGTTTGGGTCCTTGATCACATTTCATTTTATTTATTTATTTAGATTAGTCACCAACACATCCATACTGAAATAACCAAGAAAACAAGGACTGAAACCACAGTTGTTCTCTCCTTCACCTGAACAGATGATCACTTACTACAGTTATTTTGTTCTCCCAGTTTCAAACATTTTGAATTCTTTCAATACATGATATCTTCACACTTGCTGTCTCCAACATACACTACAGTTGGAGACAGCTTTGCATTATCTTGGGTGTTATTGCAGGAAAATTGGATGCAAGGCAATAATCAGGCATAGTTCAAACTCTGAAGACTCTGGTTACGTTCAGTACTGCAGGAGTACATTTACCTCTGCAGCTTATCACTTGTTTTTTAAGCAATGTCACTGTTTTAGTTTATCTGAATTATCTGTTTTACCTCTCATGTATTTCCTTTACAAATTTAGAAAAACATACAATCTTCACTAGACTTTTGTATGTCCCCCTTTCTACACATTGATGCCCACCCCTCAGTTGTATAAATGTAACCATAGAATGATGGTATCTCACCTAATGTCATATTTTTAAGAAAGAAAAGATCTACCTATTACTAGTGAAGAAATAGTCCCACACTAGGATTTAATGGGGACTAACACCTTTTAATACCAAATGTAAGTATCAGAGGAATGTTCCTTTTGCAGTAATATACATTTCTTTCAGGAAACATTTGCACCATGGTCTAGAAAAGCAAAAGCAGAAAATGGGAGCATCCTCTGTAATCTCCGCTTTCTTTAAAACACATTCTTAATTAAGGAAGCTGAATTTTGAAACCATTTAAAAAGGAAAGCTAATTAACATCATTCTGTCAATGTAGAGAAATAGTGACATTTGGCAGATACTTGAGAAGTACTTTAAGGGGATATTTACAATGAGAATATTAGACAAAGAGAAAGTACAAATGAAATACAGCAATATCTGGAAAATACAATTTAAAGAAAAAAGTATTCAAAGGAGGAAAGGGAAAGATAAAATAAATGAAATGAGCAGCTAGTCTGCTTATTTTACAATTTTAATTGCTTTTTAACCTTTAGAATACATCTGAAGGCAAAAATATTGTAAAATATATTAATTTATACAGTCTTCTTTGATTTTATTTTCTTAAAGTAGTCATTCTCTGACAATGCAGAACAAATTTCTCTTTTTAAAATGTACTTGAGTGATGACTGAAAATTTATGACTTAATAAGTACCATTCCGTGTAATATTTATATTGCTCTTCAAGTCGTATTTTTGAGGAAAAAAAAGAAGAAAATCATTCATTTGCAGCAATGAGTTTCTCTAGACAATGGATGAGTTTCTTGAGTCTCCTGGATGAGACTTCACATAGGTAATCACAGTGACCTTGCTCTTTACAAAAGTTGTGTATAATGTTTATTGTAATCAGAGCATACGGACCATCTAATTAGTCCCAGAGCTTCAGAGTTGGTGCTTAAAATAGAGTAAGTGGGAATTGTGCCTTAAAAAGGTCAACACAAATAGAATATCTGGGGACTTTCTGGTTTTGGTTTTATTCCCCTTCTCAGTCAATAAGAAAATGTATCCTTCTGAGGTTTCTTGGGCACAGTGTCTAGAGAGAATAAATAAATAAATAAAGACTAGGGATCCTCATCATGCCACCTTAACTCATCTGCTACTAAACCACTTTCCCCCCTCCCCCATTTCATCTTACCTTGATCATGCTTCCCCAGGAAATAAAGCTGTCTGAGCTGAAAGTAGTAGAAAAATGAAGCAGAAGTTAAGTGTTTTTACCTTGCACTATTTTCTACTTTTTTCTCTATATCCTTTTTCTCTTCTTTCATGTTATGAATAGGCAGATTGAGTGCTATATCTTTTTTTTTAGTAGTAAAATCATTAATAATCTCTTATAGCATTCTAACTATTTGATAGGTTAAAAGTAGCCCCAGAATGTGAATGCCCCAGAAAACATCAGCCCCTTGCAGACACTGTAAGCCTGTCAGGGTGATATCAGGCAAAGACAACACACCTGAACAAGCCTGAACATACCACTGACACACAGTGCTGGCTCTGCCTGTCTGGCACCCAAAAGGCTGAAACTCAATAAACATATGAGTGTCTAGAAATTACCTTTTCAGATCATACTAAGCTATAACATTGCTATACTTCTCTGGTTGCATAAAGTGTTTTCTGAATTTGTAAGGCTGCTGGGTAACTACATTCACTCTAAAATTGCATGGCAAAGCTCATATGCTCTGTAGGTAAAGAGAAATTAATATTATCTACCAAGATGAAGGAAAGACTCCTGCAGCACTGAGGCTGTAGAATAAAGACATTCAATTTTTTTTATCATCTTAACACCATATGAAGTTCACCTGCTCATTCAATCTCCCTATCAAGGTCTAAAATGAAATAATCAGCTTAACTGTTGAAAGAGAATGTAGTATAGACTTCACTATGTGACACACCTGTGATCTAAACCATTAAATCAGCCACTGAATTTAACTTGAGACCCTGATCTACGAGTGGTTTTTCTATTGGGGACCATGGTATGTGTCTCCATCAGATTTGTACCAAGGGTTACCTCTACACAGGTTGTCCTCAATTACTTTCTTCGCACTAAGCAGACTTTGCACTAACACAGCACTTTCTTTGCACTACAGCAACAGTGTACATGCCAGCACCACAGCTATCCAAAAAGAAATACACTGTGCCTGTTCAATAACCTTCAGGTAGGGAGATGTGTGAACCTCACCAAACAGATACATTAAACCTATTAATTCTCTGGTCTGATAATTCTAATAGCCAGCATTCAAGCAAGTGAATTTAATGAGCTTAGTGCAGTAAGAGCAATTTCAGCTATTTTCACGTATTTGAGTGCTATATTTCCTTGTTTCACCTTTTTAGTAAATCTCATTAAAACCACACAGACTCAGTTAACTTTTTCAAATAGCCACTCTTTACAAAACTATAGGAAACAACTGAAATTAGTCAAGTATTCTGAGAACCGCTTGGCACTGCCCTTGAACTGATACTTCGATCATTTATATATATCTGAGTAGGGCTCACTGGATCAGACCCTGAATTACGTTGTTGCTATGCTTAAGGCTATTATATATGTGCTTTATACACAGATTAATTTAAAAAGTCCTTCTTTTTACCTGATATTTTAAGCAGAAAGTAACTGAAAATGCAATGCTATTTCTTGAATATCTGAATGCGGTGGGTTTTTTCTGGTCACTTAAGACTCTGACAACTAAATGCTAAAGCTATAAATGCTAACAGCAGAGCCAGGAAGTCTGATTAAACTTTGCAAATGAAATTTTTGAGCATAACTATAGGTCCTTGGAATATTATTCATTTCAATAAGCTAAACTAAGTTTTACAGATGAAATAGGTGCTTTAAGAAGGCAGCATTTTGTGCAAGCTTCCACATACAGTGTCTGTGCAAATGAAACAAAAAACCTCTTACTTAGTATGGTACAACTATCTCTGAGTGACAACCTTTGTCTGAGGAAGTCTAAGGATTTATACAAGAGAAGAGTTGCATGGATGCTGTAGTTAAATGATGCAACAAAAAGCTGTGTAGAGAAATACCAATATCATTAGCCTTTCACCTTCTCAGACTATAGACAGATTCACAAATTAAAACAAAAGCAGACCTAGATTTTAAAATTTTCAGGAGATCTTTTTCCAAAAACCTGTTTTCTATTTTGATCCTCCATCACACAAATGACAAAAAAATTCCACTAATGTCTACAACTGACATAAGATACCAAACTGTTCCGGCAAGAAAGAGAAATATTGTCTAGCTGGTCCTAAGGGCTGTACCTATACCAGTGAATCTGCCAGTACTTCCCATATACGGGATCTGAAGATGTATCTGCCCATCTTCTCATTTCAGTCTCACTCCGTGAGATCCAACAGCAACATTGCTGGAAGGCCAGGTGCATGAGGTGGAAGAAATGGTGGTGCCATAATAGTCATTGCTATTACACGTGGCCAAAGATCAGTCTAGGATGCTTGGGGAAGGGGGAAAGAGGGTTGCCTACTTATTCTATTTGGTGAAATGGCAATAGCGATACACATATGGAAAAACACTTACAGGAAACACACAAAGTTCTTTCTTTTTTCTTTTCCTTTTACCTTGTTTTTTCAGACATTGCATCACCTCCATGTTTAATGTATATTGCAGTCATTTGTTTTCTGTTTTAGTAATAATCTTAGCGTATGTCTACACCATAGACATGGAAAGCACAGCATTAATATTGCAGAATAATGTTTTGTAAATTAACTGATATGACGCCCACAGCCATGACAGTTGCCTTAGGCTGCAAATCTTCCCAAGAATCAGGGTAGATACTTAGATGATTAATCCAAGCTAAACTCCATGTTACTTTGTGTAACATCCTACTACTACCACACAGTTGTGACTGAAAAATGTAAGCAAGGCATACTTCTTTAGTCACTGGGTTTGAATAGATGAAAGACTGTCAGACAGCTTGCGTTCAAATAAATAATACTTCTGGTAATTTTTCAGGACTATGTGAGCAATCCCTTGGATTAAAAAAAAAGTACTTTTGATAGTATTATAATAATACAGTAATTAAATATTTATACTACCATAATTTGGGGGAATTCACCGTTATAAAGAATTATGTTATTTAAAACAAATATACTGTTTGCCGTTACATTATTGAAATGCAATTTCACACTCCTGCTGCAGAATTTTGTATTCTGAGTTACTCCTAATGGTGACTGCAAACACTCTTAATGCATCTTTGGCTGCTTGTCTCTATCTGCAGCAATTAATGGCCACAAACCCCAGATAACTGTGCAAAAGGTGTTTGTACCAACACAGCGGGTACGGACAGCTTTTGCCAGAACTGGCACCTCTACTGGGAAGTCATGGTAGCTATTGTGCTTCAGGATTAGAGGTTTATATTTTGAATCGTGCAGTACACCTGTTGGCTCCACTCATGGACTGCAGTTCATTGTACTATGTGGTCTGTACAAGAGGTTTGAATCAAACAGCCCAAGAAATAAGAAGGAGAGGTGACTAAAGAGAAAGACACAGTTTTTAATTAAAATGAGAGGCAGCCAGTTTGGCACCATTGTGCATTGCAGTAAGAACCACTGTGAGAATCACAGTCTATTTTTGTTCTGATGTTGACTGACTCCTCCTATGATCTCAGCCAAATTAATTAGGGCCTAATTCTGTCAACTTTAGTCACAGTGATTAATTCTTTACTCAGTTAGTAATCCTATATATATCAGAAAGTTGGGAAGTATGCTGAATCTTTCATGAATAGCAGGAGGCTGAAGCCACTCAAAAATTGATCCCTTTCAGTATGAAATGCATCTCACTGACTTCCCTCTAATCACCAAAAATGCTCTGTGTACAGAACTGCAATGGCCGTTGAAAGAACCAGTTATTTTTTTGCTGGGTGGTTTCAAAATTTGCTACATCTGTCCAATAGTGCTAATATTGGCCTTGGACTTAACATATTTGTAAATTATATCATCCTACATGTCACACGACTGCAGAGCATAATTTATGTCACGGAGTTGTCAAATCTGGTAGCCTGATAGACGCAAGGGAGTTACAAAATCCAGAGGCACAAGGGAGGTGAGGTTGCTGCAGCCCCATGCCTCCAGGTCCAACCAGTAGAGAAGCTGGGCAAGTAATCCCAGTAGGCTCATGCACACAGATCACAGATATACGCCACATTATATACACAGCTGGCCACACAGATCAACACAGATGGAAACATTCATCACTCACACAGACACAAACAGCACCAAAAGCGTCATCCTGTTCCCATCTCTGGCTATGTGTATGTACGTTGTGTATGTATGCATATATATATGTGTATCTTCTATACTCATACATATGTGCCTCGTGGATCCCTCCAGCAGCTGAGCTCACCCAGCCTGCCCTTGGATCCCAGTCTCTCCAGCTGCTAGCACCTGGATATATGAGTGCCCAAGGCCTCAGTCCCACTCCAGTTGCTGGTACAGACCATTGCACACACACACACAGATACACATGCAAGCAGATATCCCAATCAACTCCCAGACCCCATGATCCCTCCAGCAGCTCTCTGGGACTCTCCTGGTCCCTCTGATAGCCAGCTTCTGCTGTGGTCTCACCCTTAGAGACACACACACTTGCCTGGCTCCCAGGTCACTTCACCTACTCAACTGGCTCATCTGGCTTGATCTTTGCTAGTGATCACACATGCACAGCCGCACTTGCCCCAGTTGTTGGAACCATGGACACACGGCCTCTGACCCTTGGTTTGACTCCAGTTGCTGGTACTCAGACCCCCATACACACATGGGCACACAGAAGAGAGATCCCATCACCCCAGAAACAGTTAGAAGGGAATTTAACAAGAAGATAAGACAATGTTGATCAGGTGCAGGGCATGGTTGAAAACTTTACAGACCCACAAACCATTTCCATGCAAATGTCCCTTTTTATCCCCTTACCCCTCTATTTTCCCATGCTTGTTCCTCCCCAAATCACCTAGATCTATCCCTCTATCCCTTTCCCTGCCTTTGGTTCCTCCTCTAAACATTCCATAATAAGTCTGCTGTAATCCCAAATGCTCTTCTCTTGCATCCCATAATGTGTTGCAAACCCCCTAGGTAGTGACTCACCCTCATTCTGTAAAATGATCAGAAAGATGTTCCCTTTGACTCATGGGGTGGGTGCCACGTCTGGACCATGGGGCTGAGGTTCTCCTGGGACAGCACTGGGAGTGGCCTGGACACGTCCTTTCCTCTGAGTCTTTAACTTGTGTTCCCACTTGCCAGTGTGCTCCTGTGCTCCTCTGAGCTTGTGTAGATGGGCCTGTGACGGGCTGATGACTCCCATGGTGGGTCTGGGTGTAGCCCAGCAGCTCTCCCTCTTGCCTCTGTTCCTCTAGGCTCCCCTGTGTGCGTGGAGATGAGCTTTTTAGCAGACAACTTAAAAATTGGTTCCTGAATATGATGTTGTTCCCTACGTAATTGTGGCACCCATTCTTTAACGTTCAGGAGTTACAGGCCGAAAAGGCTGTGGGGAAAAAAAAACAGGACAAAAAGATAGAAATGGCATAAGTGAGTGAGGAATGCAAACTGTAAATATAACCGAGGAACCTTGAAAAGTATAGTATACAAGTTAGAGTAGCCTTGGACGACTCAAACTTTTGTATTTAGCATTTATATAGTCAATAACCTCAATTGACGTTGACCTTGGGAGCAAAATGGGGCAATATTTTCACTTGGGTGAACTGTTATTGGAGAGTTTCTCTAGTGTATTAGGCACAAACATGCATTCCATCAACATCAAGTACATGCTATCTTTTTCATCAATTTTCTTTTATTTTGTGCTAACATTGTTATTGTGGTCAGTACAGGGAAAAAAATTACTTTGTCTGAGAGTTAACTTTATCTCTGGCATAATACTATTGAAATCAACTGACTTTGCTATATTTTTTCTTTGCAGGAAGCTCTGGATATTTATTTTACCAGTAATAAAATAGAACATATCACTAAAAAAAAAAAAAAAAAAAAGATTACTTTATTGTTATTCTTTTAAACAGCAAGATTAATTTCTTTTTAATTTTCAGGAGTGAATCTCCTGTTTGAAAGCTTCTAACTGCAGTCTGAAATGTTATAGATAAAATGCGACTAATATACATATCCAACTAATCTGCCAATGAGAAGGAGCATTGATGGAATGTCCTAACATACATGACTTTTACTGTGTTATAATTCAAATCAAGGGACTGAAAGTAGTGGTACAGACCATCCAAACAGCCACATATATCAATTGATAGGAGTTAAGATAGACCAGCCAAACCAGAAAGATGGTGTCTTTTTTGCAGATTACACAGCAACTGGGTTTGCTCAGCCTGCTCTACCAGGAAGGACAGAAGTTTATTTCAAGCCCACTGTTAGAACCTATTTCTAGAATACATTGAAATTGCAACCAGACCGTCTGACTGCTCTTAAGACCTAAGATTTCATTTTAAGTTTCCCCTTCATTCCAGGAAAAACTGTTCATGCCCACAGAAATTAGTTCCCCTGCAATGCTGGTTCAGCTACACGTGGAAACCTCTGAGAAGAAACGTTATCTGCTCCTTTTCTTCTGAAACTTTTTTTCTGCCCACCACCCTCCTTAAAGCTGGAAGAAAGAAAAAGGAAAATAGTGTTACTAAACTTACTGGAATTAAGGTAAAAATAGATGCTGCTGAAGGGAAAAAAGAAAAGACATGTCTAACTGGAGCAGCTGCCCATGTTTTACTCAAATTGGGTTCACTAACTCCATTCTGTCTTGCATGTGGACATGTGCAACTGACCATATTCATTTAGTTTGTGTTTACATATAAAGGTAGTGTCACATTTCAGGAAAGCACCACTCAAAGAGAAAGTAAAAACAGGTTAATATACAATCAAATGTTTGTATATCTTGATGTGAAGAGGAAAAAAGAAATAGAAAAGTGAAATAGAAAAAAAGAAACCATTGGGAAGAGATATTATGATCTTAAAAAAGGTCTATAGCTATCCAGTATATACTATTGAATGTAACAGGGAGAAAGTCAATATATGTGAAGTAATAGTAACAAATTTGTAGAGATTACATCAATATTTCAATTTACTTTTCATATTTTGGAGATGTCCACAGGCATCAGGAAAAGGTCCTTTCATTGTGTGCAGCCTTATACCTTGAAGCTGTCTCCCCCACAACCGCAAAATAGAATGGTATTCCTTATCTTGATCAGAATGAGCTTTATACTCATGGGAATGTTGTCAGCATGGGCTCTTTTTCGGATTTTAAGACTGATAACTGACCATTTATTTTCTGCAACAGCTTCAATATTGCCACAAAAGTAATTATTTGCCTCTATATCTCCAAGGAAACTCTATTATAGGTTTTACCTTAGTGAAGCTAACAATCAAAAATAGAAATACTAGCACACTTAAGGGTCCCATAATGAATATAGGCCATCAGAATTTGAAAACATATTCAGGTAAGCTTTAACACATTGGATGTTGGATAAGAAGAATTTGGGGTGAGGGGAGACAGAAACCATGCAATCCATAGATAACTGTGAGGGATAGAACAAGTGTGGGACGACTAGCAAACTAGCTATTTGGAAATTATAAGCATGGCAAATTAGAAATGAATTTATATCCTTTACATGAAAAAAAAAAAATTACAATACCCTTGTATACCTCTGTCCTTCAGGGAGGTATTGCTTTATTTTTGACCTATGTTATTTGACCAGGCAAGGACTCTGTCTGCCTCTTCTGAAGAACTTTCACATTTCCCATTTTTTTCCTTATGTCTCTCATTGTTGCTTTATGTCCACAATATGTCTACTAATGATCAGATCAGTTCGATATTACCTAGTGATTTAACTGTCCCAAAGCCAGATGCAAGAGGCATCGTGGTCCTGATATCCTTTTCAGGCAGTCATAGTATCTCAAGCATACTGAAGTTCCATGGTTCATGTCTTTGCTATGATGATATATATTGCTCCTGCACTTTTTCATAAACGCTAAAGAGAAAAGCAGAAAAGGAAAAAAAAAGAATAGTCACTCTGTAATTTCCTTTTGTATCAAGGAAGTAGGATATTTTGATAAACATCTGTTCCACAGCCAAAGCTAACTTTATTAACCCTCTCTTTAAAACACTTGCCTCCCAGTCTTTCTATTTTGAGTACTGCCTCTCCAAGATCTTTCTTCTTTTAATCTGTCATCTCTTTGAGAACCCTCTCTTACTCTTTTTTCTGTCCTTGGCTGACCTCTTTTTATTTTATTCCTGCTCTCCCTTTATTTCTCTCAATTTACTACTCACAAGCATATCTCGGGGTGGGGGGGCGGTGGGGAACCAAAAAAATTCTTACTGTTGCTATTGCTACTGCATGAGAGAGAATAGGAGCAAAAAAAAGATACTGTTTTTCCTTCACTTCCTACTACTTTTCTTCATATTATTAGGATTTAATAGATTCTACCACCATCTACTCAAGCAATATATAGAATAGTGTTTTTCTTTTCTAGTTCAGAAAATAAGGACAAAAACTCATAACAAAAGAGCTCAGTAGGAGCCTGACAGGATTCAGGTTAAGTCCTCACTTCCAGTTTTCAGAAGGGTTCCCAGCTGTTGGAACTTCTTATTTGCTTAGGTTATGTCCCAAGGCCAAGAGATTAAGCTTACGTACACTGCTTCCCTCCATCCTTCATGTCCTTGTAAAACCTGACAGAAGCTGCAGCAATCAGTGATTTTCAGTTCTTGGGTTCTCACTCCCTAATCAGCTCAGACATAGCAAAAGCTTCTCAAGCAGAGAGATGGGCTCCATCAATGAATTATCAGCAAGGGCTCCCAGACCTCAGAATTTCTGGACTCACCGCAAGCCAGGAGTTCCTGATGGTTACAGAACTAGGATCTCTCCCAACTATCTGTATTTTAGCAGTAATAAAACTGTCTGTCTCAATTTTTCAGCCATTAGGGCAGGAAAAATTCCGTGGAGATCTTAAAAAAAAAAAAAAAATCTGTTTATATGTGTCTGTATCCATATGGTACTAATCCCTCCTTACACTAGACTTTTCACATCTGTGCTTTAGGAAACTGATTGAAATAGTGTGCTGTGATTTAGCTGGCAAGGGATTTTTGAAGGTGGCTGTGTGACTTGGGAGCATACAAATACCAGAGAAAATTATTCATATTAATATGATGTAGAAGCCATGAAAGACTTCTGCTCCTAAAATGCACAGTGCTTTTGAAAATTCCCATTAAAAAGACAGACATTAAAAGAAGAGAAGGAGGGTTTAATGTTTTGTTAAAACAAGCTTTGGTCTCTTAAAGAGAGAGACAAAGAAAGAAGAGAGATGTTTCAGCTGTTAATAACTAATTCCACTGAAATCATTGATATTCTAATAGTAACAGGCATTTGTTTTAAAAACTCTTTCCATTGCTTCTCCTGTTTTCTGTCATTCTGTTCATTACAGTCTACACAATTCTCTTTTCTATACCAAACAATGTGGGGCACTGCAGCATCAGTCCAAGCATTGATTCTTTACACAAAAAGCATCTTGTTGGCATCTCTCTGTGCACGCACAGAGCCCTGCAGAATTTGGGCAGTCCCTAACTCAGACTGCAGAGTGCTGCCACAAACTTGGTAAGAAGTGACAGCATGCTGTGAAAAGTTGTAACTATAAACTGTGAAGAGTTAATCTGGCAAACAAAACTAGCATTTGACTTAGGATGGACATACATTTATAGGACTGTGAATATATTCCTCGTCATAAGGATTTCAGTTATCTGTAGGCTTTCTGACAAAAGCAAACAATTAAAAATACTCCTCAATGGAATTAATTTTTACTGACTCTGTATATCTATATGGCAAACTCCAAATAATTTAGCCTTTGGAGCTGCTGGACGGAAATAGATACTTTTAATATGTGATTTATTACACCCTGAAGTAGACATCCAAGTCGACTGTTCCCAGGTAATATTTACTTCTCTTCAACTGCTGCAATGGAGCATGTTACAGATCCTAAAGCTGGGTGAGATAAATCCCTCTGTCTAATTCCACTCTTGGACATATAGAAGGGCATGGAAAGGAATGTAAAGTATTTGGTCAAATCTCTACAAACAGCCATTATTTGTTAACATATACATAAAACTTCTTTTATTTCTCAAGTACCTTAGTCTGGTTAAACTGTAACAGTCTTAGGTGACTAAAGTAGTGTTTCCTAAATTAATTGGCATACCATAGCAAAAAAATCCAAGTGAATGAATTGTTTTTGTTATTCCACAAAAACGAATATCCTCTCTATTGATTATTTATCTTAACAGGAATAAGGTTACCAGAGTACTGCAACACTATTTATTTTGAATTAAATATCTTTGGCACACTATATAATTTATTCTTCATAAATGTTCTGTAGTTCCTTGTAATAAACATATGAGGAAAACAATCTCATAATATTCTGAAACTGTAGTGTCTGTAGTCTATTAAAATACAGAAACATGTTTAGAGACATAGATGAATGAAGGATGGAAAACAGTGTACCAGAGCTTTGAACCAACCTTATTAATACACTGTAGTGAGTAATGCAAGCTCCACATCATAGGAGTAGTGGAGGCCTGGTAGCTGTGTAGCCCTGACTTCTCTGGACTGTGGTTTCATCCATCCCTGGATGCATTTTTTACAGATTTCAGTGGGGTTTTAGATATCACATGCTAGTATTTTACTAAGAAGAGATACATCTAAATAGCAAAACTCCCAATGCACAGATGGTATTACAAATAAATTAATATTTTAAGTAATGCGCTGCTCCTAAAACTAAAGCAATACAAAAAAAATCTTTGAAAACAGTTTTATTGCTTTCTTTTCCTATTGCTTTTATTTTGTGGAAACATATATTCCAAAATAATTAGAAAAAGGCAAAGTTACAAAACTGTTATGAAATATGCTGGAAAACAAAACAAAGAAAATATAAAAGAAACCTGAATATTCTGAAAATAAATACTCTGAAACAACAGCGGATAGTGCTAATAGGTAAAACCACCAGGTGTGCATTTGCCAAGGGAGGGTATTCAAATGGGAGGAAAATCTCACATTTTGGGACCATTTTCATTAATCTATCTCTTTTGTATTTTACTTTCCTTCTGTTTCTTCACGGATTTTTTGCACAGAATGCTGTGGGACAGTATGCAACGGTTCACATAAATTAGGTTTTTGCTGCTGTATGTTCTCTGTTCTGTGTATTACAGTAATTACGTTTCCATGCTAATATCCTACCTATAAAAATTCTGTTATTTTTAAAATAAATAGAAGAAAACATATTAGATAATAGTGGTATATTTCATCACGCATATTTAATATGGTTATAACAAGAAATGCTGAATTAAAACAAAAGTACACCTGCTAGTACAAACTTAATACAAACAAGTATCATTTTAAATGCAAGCATATGCAATTGCTTACAATTAAAGCCACTCTTACAAGGAAGGGGTTGTAAAATCAGTGTGCTTTACTGTGAGAGTAAGGTTTGCCAGAGAATGCTGGAAGAGGAGAGCTATGGCACATATGGGAGAAGGTGCAGCATATAATTTCATCATGTCATCTTGTTGCCCTGTTGCATCCCTTTAGAAGTGGTTAACTACAGAAGATATTAGCAAATAATTGTCTCTGCATGAACAGGAATATAGTTTTGCAAAGGATATGGTCTTATTCCTTTCAGATCTTGCCCTTGGTTGTTCCTTTCACAAACCATGCCCCTTCCTTGGTCCCTAAATAGTCAGTAAAAGCCTGAAGATACTTGGGTGCAGATTGGTTTCATACTGGAGAGTAGACAGGGTCTAATTCTCACATCTGGGTGATATAGCTGCAAGGAGACTAACAGAGGAGGAAGCGACTGATCAGGCATTCAGCACTTGTTATCTGCCTCACTGGCATCTTTAGAGGCCTTATCTGAGCACACTGAAGTAATAGCAATTCCATAGCTCTTCTGCTCACATTGTCATTGCATTGGTCATCTGCTATTAAGCTTTCCAGCATCTTTTATCTATTAGCAGATGGGGTGTTCATGAAACTTAGTGACAGAATATTCTTGTCCTTACTCAGTGTCATGGTTTAACCCCAGCCAGCAACTAAGCACCACGCAGCTGCTTGCTCACTCCTCCCCACTCCCAGTGGATGGGGAGTCGGGAAAGAAGGTAAAACTCGTGGGTTGAGATAAGAATGGTTTAATAACTAAACTAAACTAAAATACAATCATAACAATAATAATAATAATAAAATATAATAATTATAAAGAAAAGAAATATAACAAAAAGAGAAATAGAAGCCAAGAAAAGACAAGTGATGCACAATGCAATTGCTCACCACCCACTGACTGATGCCCAAGCAGCGATCCACTTGTCCTGGCCAACTCCCCCGTTTATATACTGAGCATGATGTCTTATGGTATGGAATATCCCTTTGGCTAGTTTGGGTCAGCTATCCTGGCTATGCTCCCTCCCAGCTTCTTGCACACCTGCTAGCTGGCAGAGCATGAGAAACTGAAAATCCTTAACTTAGGATAAGCGCTACTTGGCAACAACTAAAACATCAGTGTGTTATCAACATTATTTTCATACTAAATCCAAAACACAGCACTGTACCAACTACTAAGAAGAAAATTAACTCTAATCCAGTCAAAACCAGGGCACTCAGCTCAGCTTTAACCATGCAGCTTCTCAGTTCAAAATGAGAAAAAGTCCTAGAATTTAGTGTCTGAGCCTTTTGAAATTGCCTTCCATACAAACTAAATATAAAGTACACTGTTCCAGGACAAAGTGATTCTGAAAATCTCAGCTATTATGCACTGGGTGTCTGCTTTCTTGAATACCTATCGAAATTTTATAACCTCCTGTCAGATCTGCCACTGGAATAATCAAGAATTCCCATTCCGAAAGATTCGTTTGTCCTTACTGGCTGGAGTACACTAGCTTCAAGGTCACCAGTTCTCTCCCATCCAGTTCTGTATTAGATGCTCTGTATTCTGATTTTGGAAGAGGACTAGAAATAGGTAAGTTAAAAAATAAATCTGTGCTATGATTACATTCTTTACCACAGAAATAGATTAGAGTTTTGATTTTTCTTCTCATGTGTAGTAAATTGTTGAGTCTGCTTCATTCAGCCCTGAGACCAATAGACAAGCTTTAGGGTGTTCCAGGCATTTTCACCACTAAATAGAACATTAGACTCATCTGCATCTTTCTTGGATATCCCTACCCCCAGCCCCACAAAACACCAAATGTACAAGTCATTGTTATGCTTCAAGTAACAGAGAAGCCTTCATGGAGCCATTACACTCTAATTAGGAGTAAGTAATAAACGATGCAGAATTAGGGAATTCTCATCTATACTAACCCCTTAAAAAAATTAGCAGGATGTCATAAAAAGTAGTGTCTAACACTGAAGAAAAATAGATGCAGCGATACAGAAGAAAGCAATGACTTTCAGGAAGAATTTTTGTCTGTTTTTAATTCAAAGAAAAGAAAGAATAAATGCATGTTAGATAACATGACAACAAGAACAAAGAAATATCTCAGAAAAAAAGTAACAGAAAGAAAATAGGTCAGTTAATAAATGAAGGAGCTGAAATTAATGCTGAATAAAAAATAGCATGGATGCTGATCCTTTTTTCTTTTCCTTAAATAATCTGTCTTCAGCAGGAAAACTAAAAGAGAAATGTTGATATGATTAGGAATACCATGAAGATTTATTACACTGAAGACTGGAGATATGAGCATAGGCAGCACTTGGGAAAGATTAGCATATAAACATTAATCTATCTGAAAAAAATCATGGACCAGACTTCTGAAGGAATCCACTATTTACAGTTCCCATTTAGGTGCCTGGACATTTAACAGACTATGACCCTGTCAAAGCAGTTATGTGAATAACCAAGTATCTCTATGTTCACCATACATGTGCCACAATGAGATCAACTGCCTTGGATCACTGAACTCCTCTGAAAAGATGAACACTTCAGGTAGGTGAAAAAAATGAGACTTCAGCTATCTTTGAAAGTCTGGCTTTTGCAGGATAATTTGAAGTTTATGAATTGTGAATTAATATCCTTGTCGAGCATTTCAACTTTAAAACTAGGCAACGAAGAGACAACAAAAAATGCATTTAAAATTTAACAAAGCATTTGTTTAAATGCTACAATTGGAAACCTTGATTCTCTCTCTCATATGTGGCTAGAAAGTTTTGAAAAAAATTAAGTTTATATAACAGGGATGTCCAAAGGTATGCTGACAGCTATCCTAATGTTCTTGAATGCCACTGACAACCTAGGAGCCAAAGTCAAGAGTTGCAAAGAAAGATGGAAATATCTGAGCAGCTTGAGAAAGCCTTAACAGCTTGTTAGCTCTGATATTAGAGCCAATGGTAGCATTGCATGTCCAGGTCTGTTCAACGCAGGTACTCAGGAACACAGTTTCTGAACTGTACCACATCTATCCTTTCATTCATTCTCTTAATGCTACATTCAGTCCTTAAGTATGCATAACCACCATGCAAGTACGTATACATACACACATACACATACACATACACAAACAGTTTCAGTGCATCTTTTACTCCTACCTATTGACAAACACCAGTATTTCACAAATATTTTTTGCAACTTGAGAAAGGGCAACAGAATGGATCCCTCAGATGTTGGGTTTGATGTTGACTTTCAAACCTTGGCAATTATGAATCTTAATGTCTCTCCAAAATGGCTGAAGGATCATAACAAAATGGTTCCAGTGTCCAGGAAACAATTTCAGAGGATTTATTAGCACAGGCATGCACACTTCTAACATGGCAGCACCATTTCCTTTCTGGTGTTTGCTGTTATCAAGCCAGATCAAAACACAGACAGAACAAACGCATAACTGTCCGAGCCCATTTATCTAGATACAATCAGGTACCTCTGGAGCGCTTGTATCTACAGACCTGAGACAAACTGTGCTATGTCCTCCACTACTGGGAACAATGAGGTAGTAAACAAAACTGCCACTCAATAAATAATTTAGGCTTATTTTATTAATTTCTGAATATCTCACTATCAGAGGAAAATGAAGGCAAATTTGAAAGAATTCATAGAATAACTGAAAAAGTTTTCAGAAGGCTAGATGGATTGATTCCTGAAAGGAGATTAAATAACAGCAATAAAACTAAATATGTATACAATTGCTTCATTAAACAAAAAATGAGAGGGCATAATTACAATATTTAGATGTCTTTATAACATTAACACAGAAAAATTAAGAATAATATTCCATAGTAAAAGAGAGTATGTCTTAAAGAAATAGAGTGGAATTAAGGAAAAAAAAAAAAAAAAAGAACAATTTTAAGGAAATCTTCTGTTGCAATAAAGTCTATTAACCAGTGGAATGTTTTTTAATGATAAAACTTTCATTGCTTGCTAATACTAGGTAGACAAAGAAACTGAATACTGAATGGAATATAGTAAACTAATTTGAGGTTCAGTTCTGCCACACTCAATCATATTGCTGATTTAGTAACAAGCAGATGGACTGGATGACTGTAACAAATTTCAGGTACTTTAATAACTGGCACTTTGGCATTTGGTTATGAGATTATCTAATACTGTGTGGCTATTCATATACTACAAGAACTTGAAGGGCCTTTATGATATTTTTCTAGAGTTTTACTTTTTTACCATGAAAATCAAGCTGGTTACAGACAATTTTGAAAAACTTTCCAAGACACTGCAGGATCAGAAATTTCTAAAAGAAGATAAGGTGATCTGTTCAATTGTCTTAAATGAAAAGAAAAATAAAAAAAAAAAAAAAAAAAAGACTTTATATTTTAAGGTATGATTAGCAAATACTGAATAAACATAAAGGGAAAGCAAAAAGCTTCCGAGAATGGGAAGACGGAGGTTTGGCAGTCTGTTGCAAAGTATATAATCACTTTCAACTGAAATGATTCTAGTATACTCTTGATTCATTTTTCCAGTGGTATACCTATACTGCTGTAGTAACTTCAGCATAGAATATTACAATTACAACATAGAATGTTTGAGATGCACTCAAAATTCACTTGAAAATGACAGCTGGTGCAGAATTCAGCTTTTCATTTCCTAAGTGGAGTGAAATATTACATGCATTACACTGGTTTCTTGTTTACTACTACACACATTTCATAGCCTTCTGCTTCTGAAGTCCCACATGAAGTGACATGTAACTTCCAGACAGACTAATCCTCACCATTTTATTTACTGTTATCTCTGAGCAGCTTCCCATCAGTCTTCATGATTTCTCCAAAAATAATAATTCTGAGTGAATATTGATGAAAGTTCCTGATGCAAAACTTTTCTGAGATTATCACTGTATATGATTGTTTTTAGGTGCTGTCTTCTGGAATTCATGTTTCATAGAACATGAGACTACAGAATGGAAAATAGAAACGAAGCAATGATGCTAATAGCAGAGTTTTATTCTCAACCATTTTTCCACATCAAATATTTTTTGCAGGTTAAGTTTTTAAATAAGACAAAGACTGGAAGCTCATTTTCACAGAATCACAGAATGATTGGGGTTGGAATGGGCCTCTGAAGGTCAGTACCTCGTCCAACATTCTTGCTTAAGCAGGGCCACCTATAGCTGGTTGCCCAGAACCATGTCCAGACAGGTTTTGAACATCTCCAAGGGTGGAGACTCCACAACCTCCCTGGGCGACGTGTGCCAGTGCTCAGTCATCCTCACAGTAAAAAAGTGTTTCCTGATGTTCAGATGGAACCTCCTGTATTTCATTTTGTGCCCACTGCCTCTGGTCCTGTCACTGGGCATCACTGAAAAGAGCCTGGCTCCATCCTTTTTGCACCCCCCCTTCAGGAATTTAAATACATTCATAAGATCCCTGAGCCTTTTCTTCTCTAGGCTGAACAGTCCCAGCTCTCTCAGCCTTTCCTCATAGGAGAGATGCTCCAGATCCTTAATCATATTTGTGGTCCTTTGCTGGACTCTCACCATTATAGAATCATAGAATGAATCATAGAATGGTTTGGGTTGGAAGGCACCTTAAAGATCATCTAGTTCCAATCACCCTGCCATGGGCAGGGACACCTTCCACTAGATCAGGTTGCTCAAAGCCCCATCCAACCTGACCTTGAACACTTCCAGGGATGAGGCATCCACAACTTCTCTGGGCAACCTGTTCCAGTGCCTCACCACTGTCACAGTAAAGAACTTCTTCCTTACATCTGATCTAAATCTACCCTCTTTCAGTTTAAAGCCGCTACCCCTCGTCCTATCACTAGATGCCCTTGTAAAAAAATCCCTCCTTGGCTTTCTTGTAGGGCCCCTTTAGGTACTGGAAGGCTGCTATAAGGTCTCCCTGGACCCTTCTCTTCTCCAGGCTTAACAACCCCATCTCTCTCAGCCTTTCTTCATAGGAGAGGTGCTCCAGCCCTCTGATCATCTTTGTGGCCCTCCTCTGGACTCACTCCAACAGGTCCATGTCCTCCTTACATTGGGGGCCCCAGAGCTGAACGCTGAATGCAGTACTCCAGGTGGGGTCTCACGAGAGTGGAGTAGAGGGGGAGAATCACCTCCCTTGACTTGCTGGCCATGCTTCTTTTGATGTAGTCCAGGATGCGATTGGCTTTCTGGGCTGCAAGTGCACATTGCCGGGTCATGTTGAGCATCTCGTCAACCAACACCCCCAAGTCCTTCTCCATAGGGCTGCTCTCAAGCCATTCTCTGCCCAGCCTGTATTTGTGCTTGGGATTGCCCCGACCCATGTGCAGGACCTTGCACTCAGCCTTGTTGAACTTCATGAGGTTCACACAGGCCCACCTCTCAAGCCTGTCAAGATCCCTCTGGATGGCATCCCTTCCCTCCAGCTTGTCAACCGCACCACACAGCTTGGTGTTGTTGGCAAACCTGCTGAGGGTGCACTCAATCCCACTGTCCATGTTGCCAACAAAGATGTTAAACAGCACTGGTCCCAATACCAGCCCCTGAGGAATGCCACTCATCACCGGTCTCCACTTGGACATCGAGCTGTTGACTGTAACTCTATGAGTGCGACCATCCAGCCAATTCCTTATCCACCGAGTGATCCATCCATCAAATCCATGTCTCTCCAACTTAGAGACAAGGATGTTGTGCGGGACAGTGTCAAATGCTTTGCACAAGTCCAAGTAGATGATGTCCATTGCTCTTCCCTTATCCACCAAGGCTGTAACCCCACTGTAGAAGGCCACCAGATTTGTCAGGCACGATTTGCCCTTAGTGAAGCCATGTTGGCTGTCACCAATCACCTCTTTATTTTCCATGTGCCTTAGCATAGTTTCCAGGAGGATCTGCTCCATGATCTTACCGGGCCCTTTGCTGGACTCTCACCAGTATGTCCATGTCTATATTTTTTTTTCAGAAGTGGTCTGCTTCTGCAAGTGACTTTGTATCTTTGAAAGAGCTCATCTCTACAGTCATAAAAAAAAAGGAACTGCTAGGTGAAAAGAGCTTTTGAAAACAGG
Organism: Gymnogyps californianus; assembly: GCF_018139145.2. Taxonomy (NCBI): domain Eukaryota; kingdom Metazoa; phylum Chordata; class Aves; order Accipitriformes; family Cathartidae; genus Gymnogyps; species Gymnogyps californianus. The sequence goes on from NC_059471.1 coordinate 39,273,873, forward strand.
ATCTCAACTGGTACTAAAAGACTACAACTCATCTATTTTATTCTACATCATATTTCCTGACTTTTTTTGGTGGGTTTTTTTTGTTGTTGTTTTTCCCCACCCCTCCCCCCACTCTGTACCACTGCAGAAAAAAAGTATATGTATACTCTTTATTTGTAAAAATCACATCTGTAAAGCTATTTAATATCATTACTTTGTTAATGATTTAGTGATTTTTTATTTGGGAAGTTAGTTCAGCAAGGAAGACAGAAAACAGATGAATCTGTGGATTTGTCAGATCACCCAAGCAAGAGACAGTCTGTTGTTCTACTGTTCTTAAAGGTTATCATGCTTTTGACCGTTGCAGTCTCAGCTTTTAATTTACTCTGGCAGTACATGATCACTTTATGCTTGTTCTCATGATTGACACTGTCACATGCTCCCTACATTGTTCTTATCTCAGCCATGAAGCAAACATAATGGCCAACATTTTTCTTGATCTGTTTGTTTTTAATTTCAGAGGATAAAAGCAAGGAATACTAATAACAACACGGTGCCTTTATAGATAAAATAAATACTTCTTCCCAAGTAAACATTACAGGAAACAAAAAAATAATTCACTGCAAATGCTATACAATTGTTTATAAGGCACAATGAGAAACTGTGCAGTTTAATGTGCCTTTGTAATTATGACCAGTCTGCATGTTCTGCAGTGAAATCACATGGAATTACAACATAAACTAAAATAGCATCACCATGATTGAAGGCCAGTGAGGACAGAAAGAAGGATTCATATTTTTGTTTGTTTGCTTGTTATCAGAAAATAAATTTTGAAAAAACATGGTCATGGACTACATGACTATAATAGACAACATAGCTGCTTCCCAAGCTTTTAAATGCCTGCTACTTCATACCTGTAAGATAACTACAGTCTTAGACATCAGAACCTATTTTCTCTCATACGTAAACTAATAAACAGAAAAGAGGGGGTGGACTTCTTTATTAATGCAACTTTCTATTTCTAACTTATATGTTTTACAGCAGTTTGGTTACTATTTTTTGTTACCCTTTCTATTATCACCATTATTATTGACAGTTTGGTGCTTTGAAACATACACCTCTTCTTACCACTAGATGGAACTGAAAAACCTTCTAATTTCTCTTTTTTTCTGTTACACAGATGCATACCAATTTCTTCAGGATAAAAGCTTGGAAACAGTCCAGAACTGGCACTTACCAAGTTAGGGAAGGGTATCTGAAGCACAGTAACTGATACTTGGTGTAGCACTACCTTTGTTGCTTGCAACTCCAATTGCCAAAAAAGGAGATATTTAAAACGTATTATAAATGTTGTACCTTCATAGCAAAGAAGGTAAAAATAAAACTAAACAAAACAAACAAAAAACCCTCAACCATTATAGCTTTCCAAACTGTAATAACTCAAACTAAAAGTCAATATTGATTGATTTTTCAGGAGATACTTTGGAGACAAACCAAGGCAGAAGTATGTTCACTTTCAATATATCTGACATTTAACTGTAGAAAGGCATGTTAAAAAAATCAAGAGTTTTTTCTTTTATTGTATTTGTTTTATTCTGTGTATGTGCAGGGTTTATTTCTTTACATATCCTACAGAAATAAACATTTACTCTTCTTCTGAAAAGATGTAAACATGCAAAACTATTAGTTTCATGATGTATTCGAGTTTAGAAATACATAATGTAATTATTTGTTGCTTTTGGTTTGAAGACCTATCACCTATTCTTTTCCTGAAAGCCTATTACTGTAGCAGGATGATATCAACAGACTGATGTAGCAGTTCCTGCACTCAGTTCATCTGCATTTGAATCAGGTGTTAGAGTGTTCTCTATGCCCAGCAAAAATCGTTATTTTTAAAACCTTTTAATTAGCATAATTTGTTTTGTTTCCCTCTGTTCATTTGGATTGCTTTAACTTAACCAGATTATCTCTTTTTTAGATTGAAGTATTACTTCTAATTAGAAACACTTCTTTCTCTCCTGACTAGTAGCTGACCTGTCAACCTTTCTGTTAAAATTTTCAAAGAAATATTTGCTTCCCTGTCCTGTGATGCGTTATTCTATATGCATATTTTTTATACAAGGCAAAACTACAACAAATACATAAGAAATGAAGGCTTTTTAGCATTGTTCTACAATTTCCAGGAACTTGAGAGTTGCTGCCTTTCAACTTGATACCTGGAAGCTCAGTCTTATGAAGATCAACTAAATGTATTTTAATTATGTTGGCTGGTGTTTTCTTTGGTGCTTTTTTGTTGGGTTTTTTTGTTTGTTTTTAATGAGGTGATATTATGAATTTAGAAATGAGCATATTAAACACCAATTGATCAATATGCAAGCATTACAGACTATACATGCACGTTTCCATTTTGGCCTATCTGTATAATAGAAGAAAATCCAGCAGAGAGTGTCAGTGAATTATGTGTAACTAAGGTTCTTGATACCTCTCACATTTATTTCACTGAAAACAGTTAACAATTGTGGGCTTTTTTTCCCTTTATCTCTACTGTTATCATATTTTCTTATTCAATTCCTTGACCTTTTTCTTGATCTTTCTTTGGCATAACTGTCCCTTTAATTCTCTCTGAAATTCTTCCCTTTCTGCAGCCTCTGCCTAGATCTCCTGTTTCATAGAAATATATCACAACCCTGGTGTTGTCAACATCTATACAGAAGGGCAAAACACTGTGATAACTAAGTATTACAAACACAAAACTGTGACATATGATCAACTCCTACCCAGGAAAAAAAAAGCAATTTGTTCAATCATCTCATTTGTATCTTATTAGTAAACTAGGTTGCATGTTGAAGGAAAGATGCATAAAATATTCTTTGTTTACTGCGGAGTTCTGAGGAGGAAGGGTAATATTTAAAGGGTAGGTAATAGCTTATGTTTGTTCCCTAACACCCTTACAGAAAGGTTTCTTTGACTGTACCTTTAAGCTATTAACTGCACAGAGCAGGTTCCTAGTTTCTTTTATTTTTTATAAAGCAGCCTGCGTGCTGCCAGCCTTCTGCAGCACCAGATGACAGTCTGCTAAAGCCTGCAAAAGAGCTGAAGACAGTTTGCATGTTCTGCGAAATCCCTGAAAAGGATTAAGAAGAGAAAACAACTTCTCATGGTTTCAGAAAGGATGCAGAAAAAAGTCTGTATGAGAAGGTGTGGTTTCTTTATTTAGGTCATGAGGGCCCCACAGAACTGGGAAGAGGCAAGGAGGCTCATGTATTACAGTTACAAGGCCTTCCTTCCTTTTTATTTAGGACAAGCTCTCAAAAGAGCCTTTGTTACTATAAAATAGCAGTGTAAAATAAGAACCCATGCCCAAAGTGAAAATGTGAATTGGTCTATAATTTTGTTGATGGGTTAAGTTACAGTAGAACTACTCTCTTTTTCTGCCAAAATGGGTGCTTCTCTTCAGGAGTGTCTCTATTAAGCATTGCAGTGATTTTCTGTAGTATTTCATATTTTAGTACCTTAAAATATATCCACATGGTGCTCCAGCAGTTCTTGCTTTTGCTTTATATGATTTAATCTTCCCACTTCATATGGTATAATAGCATTATGTTATTATTACTGAGCTTCAAACTTCTCAGGAAAGTAGAAATACACCAGTATTGAATTATACAATTTACTAGTACAATTGTACTAGTGTGTAAGGTATTTCAAACACTCTAGATACATACTGAGAGTTTACCTGGTGTACATTGGGTATCTTCATAGACTTAAATGGGGCTAGTTGTTTTTTACCAGTTGAGGATAGGACAAAAACCAAAATACATTTCATTTCTTGCCAAGACTTTTATTCAAATTGTGATGTTTTAAGCATATTTCCCAAGAGAAAAGCTTTAATGCTGTATGTGATTATGCATTATTTTCAACATTACTGCTTTAACAATGTTGCAGTTCATACTCTGAGAACAAACAAATGGACAAGAATGCAAAACTGAAGTAAATATCCAGTTCTGAATACACATTAATATTGCTCTTTACTTATTCATCACTGTTATTTCAGTAGCTTAGGTGTTGAACTAGATTATTGTCAGAAGCTGATTAGGAAATATTCTAAGCCCTACCTCAGAAATTCCAAACATTTCATGTTATATTTCCCATCCCTTTTTTTTCTTCTTTTTTTCTTCATTCCAGCTTTTATTCGGTGGCCGTCATTGTAGTAGTTGAAGTAGTATTCGAAGACAGTACTTAAAGACCATTTTTGGCAAGCATGTACCCTATGCTTAAGTAGCCTAAACTCAGTTGGTGAAAATACTCTAATAGAATGACTATGGTGAGTAAGTTTTTGCAAGTAAGTTAGCAAATTACTTTATATCAGAAAATATTTTACTGGAAGATTAATACTCTGCTATGTTGTCATGGACATTTTTATTTATATACTGCAATTTTGCCTGATGCATCCAGTTTAGAGATGATGTGCTAGAAATAAATAACGACCAGCCTGTGCTCCTTAACTTTTTGTTAGATGTACACTGCGCTGCCTGGCTTCACAAGAGCTCTCATACTAATGTCATTTTTTAACTCCAGCCGACAACTAAGCATCACACAGTCGCTTGCTCACTCCCCCCCACCCAGTGGGATGGGGGAGAGAATCGGAAAAAAACCCAAACCTCATGGGTTGAGATAAAGACAGTTTAAAGTAAAATAAAATATAATACTAACAATAATAACAACAAAAATACAATAATAATTGTAATGAAAAGGAATATAACAAAAAAAAAAAAAAGGAAAAAAAACCAGTGATGCACAATGCAATTGCTCACCACACACTGACCGATGCCCAAGCAGCGATCTGCCCCTCCCGGACAACTGCCCCCAGTTTATATACTGAGCATGATGTCCTATGGTATGGAATATCGCTTTGGCTAGTTCAGGTCAGCTGTCCTGGCCATGCTCCCTCCCACCTTCTTGCACACCTGCTTGCTGGAAGAGCATGGGAAACTGAAAAGTCCTTAAGTTAGGATAAGCGCTACTTAGCAACAACTAAAACATCAGAGTGTTATCAACATTATTCTCACGCTAAATCCAAAACACAGCACTGTACCAGCTACTAAGAAGAAAACTAACTCTATCCCAGCCGAAACCAGGACAACCAATTAAAGATCAACAGAAAGCTTTGCCCTGATTTCTCTCTGCAAGTCTTGATTTGTTCTTTGCACTCACAGTGCAAAAAGGGTGACAGAAGCTCTGACTCTGTGAAGGACACCCACAGCTGAGAATAATACAGAAGCTGGAAGTCAGCTTTTGGTTTACCCTTTGACTTACTTGAATGACTTAAAAGTCATCTGTTGATATGTTTTCTTAATATTGTCAGTTTTCAGAAGAACTTCTGGTCTGAAATGTACCTCTTATTCCTACGCAGTTTGGATCTGAATTTGCTACTTTGGAAGTCAATGGCAATTCCAGATTTGGCATAGATTTAGGCCCAAGAGAATATTTAGATATTAATTAAAAAAGTTATAAACAAACGTAGAGTTCCTCTATAGATAAGAGTGACTTTCTCACAAAATCAAACAATTTATTGGTTTTGACTCTCCTGTATCTATACAGTATCTGCTTTGATGGAAATCACAGTTTTCTGTGACCTCTTATGTTAATTCTGTACTCACCAACCTAATCTCTCTAAATAGAACTTAAATCCTTTTACATGGAAACCACAGATTAGAGAAAAAAACACTGAAGACAAAATTGGTTACAGAGAAAAATATATCTCCCTTGAGATCTTAATGAACTCAAATATGTAATTGATTAACCAACACTAGGAAAGACATGAAAAGAGAAATAAAACATACTCATGACCCTATACCTCACATCTATTGAAATACGAAGTGACATACTAATTGCCTGAACTACATTGTTATGATTTTTCATGCTGTGTGGCACACAAGTCCATCAGCCTCCTGGGCTGCATTAGGAGTGTTGCCAGGAAGCCAAGGGAGGTGATCTTTCACCTCTGCTCAGCACTGACGAGGCCACACCTGGAGTATTGTGCCCAGTTCTGGGCTCCTCAGTCCAAGAAAGAAGACATGGACATACTGGAGGGAGTCCAGAGCTACTCTGGGCTGCAGAGATGATTCAGACTGTTTGTTTTGTGATTTTTTTTTCCTGCGAGGGTGATCAAACACTGGCACAGGTTGCACAGAGAGGCTGTGGAGTCTCCAGCCCTGGAGATATTCCAAACCTGACTGGACATGGTCCTGGAAAACCTGCTCTAGCTGACCCTGCTTTGTACAGGAGCAGGTTGGACTAGACAAACTCCAGAGGTCCCAATGATTTTGTGATTCTGTTTCTGAGAATTTTAAATCAGATACAGACAATAGATATTTCTGCTTTATTTTTAAACCTCGATCACCAAAGTAGGACTTTGTATTTGTTCAAGAACTAAAAGGCAGTGAGGACCTGTCCTTTCTATATTCAAAGCTAACAAGAATTTATTAGGCTGTTAACATTTTTGACTTAGCTTAATTACACCAATTAAGAGATTACCTGCACTGAAGCACTTATCTGCAGCTGATCTAGCCTAGAGGTGAGAATCAAAGGGCAAGGAAAAAGGAAATAGTTCATTTATTCTTGGTTCAAGTTGACACCAGATTTTGAGGCATATTTCTCACCTTTCCTTTGTTTTTAAAGCAAGTCTGTAAGTGACTGAGCTCTTTGGAGCAGAAAAATGAAATTAAATATCTCATGGAACTTTCAGTCTGTTTATCACTTTTCTTCTAATGCTGGGGAGGAACATAATCCATGACTTTCCTGCATCATTCCTGGAATTTTGTTCAGTGCTACCACATTTGAACATCCAGAAAGATGGAAGTTCTAACAAGTAGAGAGGGTGATGGTACTATCATAGAAATATGATTTGAAGTACATAAACACACATATATTTGAACACATATAGATAGATAGATAGATAGATAGATAGGTAGATAGATGTGATTTTTTTTCCCTTTATTTAAAGACTGAGGCCTTTTAATGACTTCTGGATAACAGAATAGATCACCTGTTCTTCCAACTTAAAATTTCAGGGTTGCCTCACATCAAAATTCTGCTCTAATTTGTCACAAATTGCCCTTATATTGTCCATTTGCATTACCGCATGTAACCTCTATTTTATCTGCTCCTAAATATCTTAGTGGACTAAGCATTTTTCAAAACAGGTAAGAGATGGGGCTTTTAATTTGTTTGTAGTTTTGTTTGTTTGTTTTTCCAGAGTAGTCAGCTAGTTCTGTGATTCCCTTCTGAGTTAAATTCTGGTAGACAGATTGCACTGTTTTCAGTGATTCACCCTCAGTACATAACAATATTTCTAGAATGAAAGAAGCTACAGCCAAGGTGTTAACTAGTGTTGGTAACTTCTTCCATTTCACCTTGTTTATTTAAACTTCCATTTTAACCTTCTTTTGTCAACTTGATTTTTGTTCTTTTGGTTTGGTTTGGTTTGGTTATTGTTTTTTTTTTTCCCCCAGAGTTACTTGTCTTCCTTGTCTCTATCTACAAATAACTAACAATCCCCTTTAATCCCAAAACTCATATCACTGGTGGAAAGTGTTGTGTGCATTTCTCTAATCATTCATCTCTGGATGCAATAGACTGTGGTCATTCTACAGTCTGAGGCAAGTACTGTATCTCCTGTGAATGGATGTAAAAGCAATATACGTGAACAGAATGCATGAAGTATGCCCTATTGGGGGCACATGGGATATGATACTGTTTCTTCATCTCTAAAGAGTATTTTGTGCTCCAAATGGACCTAAAGATAAGATGATGAAGGGATGATTTTACTGGAATTAAAGGGGAATGGGAGAGTAGGGAAAATATATGCTGCATAATTCAGCATAGACATTTTTGAGATTTCATCTTGCCTTACTGACTAGATTGGGCAGCAAAAACTATGTTCTTTCTATCTATCTCCTTAGAGTAAAATATAGGTAATATTACTTTGTGTAGTCTTTTGGGGAAATAAGTCCTACTCATAGATCACTATAGTATTTGAATACAAACAGCTATTTAGCTGATGTAAAGAAAGAAAGACATAGCCATTCAGACTTTTGAAGTAGGAAAAAAATGGGTGTTGCTTTAAGCAAAAGGTCATCCATCTGTCTTAGAGTACTCTCTAATGCATTTCTTACTTGAATCTGCTGCTTTGGTATTATGTTACTAGCTCATCAACCAATTCTGAATTGCAGTTCAGAGGGAGCTATCAGCTCTCACAGTGATATAATGGTATGCCTATGCTGTAGTTTATACTTAAACATTCAGTGAATCATACATGCTGTACATATGTAAATATGAATTTGCAGTGCAAATGAGCTGCAGGGCCTTGAATACTAAAAAAGTGATTGAAGAACAAGCTTATTTGAAGAATCAGTTTTTCACTTTCTTAGTCTCCAAGATCAAAGCAACAACCATGGTAAGAATCATACTCTGAGAATATTTGCTTTGACAGCTTGCCTCTCACCTGTTAGATTGAATGAGTTCTGTGAAAATTTCTGCAAGATTCATGGATATCACACTTCTGCTGGGTGGAGAATTTTCTTCTTGTTTTCTGGGCAAAACTGGGATTCAGCACCTCTGTTTCTTTAATGATTAGAGGAATGGACTGATGAGAGGAATAGATCATGGATACTTTGGGATTCTAGACAAATAATCCAAAGACACTTTACAAGGATACTTTCATCTTGCAAGTCAAGACTTTCACATTCATCTAAGGAAGGCAGACATTTATAGTCAAATGTGTGGTATATGTCAGCACACATTTAGTTCTTCCTGTAATACAGTGTTGTGGGTTAACCCCAGCCAGCAACTAAACACCACACAGCCGCTCGCTCACTCCCCTCCGGTGGGATGGGGGAGAGAATCGGAAGAGTAAAAGTGAGAAAACTCATGGGCTGAGAGAAAGACAGTTTAACAGGTAAAGCAAAAGCCGCGCACACAAGCAAAGCAGAATAAGGAATTCATTCACTACTTCCCATCGGCAGGCAGGTGTTCAGCCATCTCCAGGAAAACAGGGCTCCATCACGCATAATGGTTACTTGGGAAGAAAAACACCATCACTCCGAGCGTCCCCTGCTTCCTTCTTCTTCCCCCAGCTTTATATTCAGAGCATGACATCATATGGTATGGAATATCCCTTTGGTCAGTTGGGGTCAGCTGTCCCGGCTGTGTCCCCTCCCAACCTCTTGTGCACCCCCAGCCTACTCACTGGTGGGGTGGTGAGAGAAGCAGCAAAGGCCTTGACTCTGTGTAAGCACTGCTCAGCAATATCGAAAACATCCCTGAATTATTGACACTGTTTCCAGCACAAATCCAAAACATAGCCCCATACTAGCTACTATGAAGAAAATTAACTCTACCCCAGCCAAAACCAGCACATGCAGTAAGAAACACCACCATCATTTACAGTATTTAAAGGGAAAACACAATAAACACAATACTCTATAATAAGGATTATGGAAGTAGGAGGAAAAACTAATATCACAGACTTTAAAAGAACGCAATAGGAAAAAATGTATTCAACTATATGTGACTGAATGATTCTTATGTAAAAAATTTTGAGGGTTTTTTGAAGTCTGATTTCTCTTAAGATCAGTATTCATTTTAAAATTATTCACAAAATCACAGAACCACAAAATCACTGTGCTTGGAAGGGACCTCTGGAGTTTGTCTAGTCCAACCTGCTCCTGTACAAAGCAGGGTCAGCTAGAGCAGGTTTTCCAGGACAATGACCAGTCAGGTTTGGAATATCGCCAGGGTGGAGACTCCACAGCCTCTCTGTGCAACCTGTGCCAGTGTTTGATCACCCTTGCAGGAAAAAAAAAAAAAACCAAAAAAAAACCCCAAAAAACAGAACAACAAAAAGTGTTTTCTTGTGTTTAGATGGAATTTCATGTGTTTTAATTTGTGCCCACTGCCTCGTGTCCTGTCCGTGGGCACCACTGAGAAGAGTCTGGCTCCATCTTCTTCATTCCTTCCCATCAGGTATTTATACACATTGATAAGATCCCCCTGAGCCTTCTCTCCTCTGGGATGAATTCCGGGAGCTGACTCTCCAGCTGAAAGTCCCAGCTTTCTGAACCTCTTTCTGTATGTCAGATGCTCCAGTGTCTGAATCATCTCTGCAGCCCAGAGTAGCTCTGGACTCTCTCCAGTATGTCCATGTCTCTCTTGGACTGAGGAGCCCAGAACTGGGCATAGTACTCCAGGTGTGGCCTCACCAGTGCTGAGTAGAGGTGAAAGATCACTTCTGAAATACTCCTTCTAATGCAGCCCAGGATGCTGTTGGACTTCTGTGCCACAAGGACACCTATTGCTGGTATATGATCAGCTTGTTGTCCTCTAGGACTCCCAAGTCTTTCTCTGCAGAGCTCCTTCCCAGCCATTTGACCCCCAACTTGTACTGGTGCATGGGGTTATTGCTCCCCAGGTGCCTGGCTTTTAATTAATTATTAATCAAATTAATCAAAACTGCCTAATTTGGCTTGAAAGGTGAAGAAAAATACCAACTTGATTCTGAGTATTTAGGCTTAAAACCCCTAAATGGTCATTGACTGCTAGTTATTTAAAGAAAATAAATATGCAGCATCATTAAAGAAGCAGAACTGAATATGAAAAGGAAAGAAATACTTTTACCAGAAAGATAAACATCAGTTCTTCTATGAATCAAAGATACTCTGAAACTTTAAGGATTAGGATCTGATCTAATTTTGTTATTTTAAGAGCCACTTTATTAACTTAAACCATTTTCTTCCATTTAGTAACTAAAATTAGAAAGAAAATAAACTTTAAAATCAGCACTATTTTCCTGTAATTAAAAAAAATCATTGTGATTTGACAGAAGTTTAAAGTAGGAGTTTTATTTCTTATTTCCAATTTTAAGTGAAGACTCATTAGCTGTCTTATGATTTTGATGATTCTGGGATGTTTTCATCAGTTTTCAGTCATGATAAGACATTATAAAACCTTTGCATTTCCTATTCTTATCTTGGTTTTCTGATGATGACAAATATAAACCTAGGCTTTTCAGAAATCTTGATTTATTTTACTAAGAAACTGAGCATTAGTTGTACATAATATCTGAAGCTTTACACTTGGGAATAACAAAACTTAATAAATTTCAAGGACAAGGATTGAATTTGACAATAAAAACATATTTTCCCTCCAGAAAGTGCATTTTATTTTAAATGCATTTTGTATGACACTTTTGAAAAACACTCTGCATTCAGCTGTCTAGTTGAAGCTGAAATTGCATAATTTCATGTTACTTTTTCACTGTACTGTATGTGACATTTTTGCTCCAGAAATGCATCATATTTGAAAACAAGTCTAGAATACTGGGAAAAAAAGTCATTTCACCTTCACACAACCTTCCTTCTTATAAAAGAAAGGAGAAAGATTCGTACTTACACAAACCTGAATTCTGTATGAGGTCTAGAAATAGGTATCCTTTGTATGTCACCTCAATGTATAGCAATTTAAGAATATGAAATTATGATCAGATATGTAGAGCTCAGATTATTCTGTTTGTGCAGCAGAAACTTTCTTGTGCATTATATAGGCCTTCTGTGCTAGACTGTCAAATTTTTGGGTTTAGAAGCTACAAAATTTTCTAGAGAGAAAAGAACAACTCTAAGAAAAATGGGAAGAAAAGAAGGTGCTTGCTTGGACTATTGCCCTGGAAAGCATACTCGGTACTACTCCATACTCCAATGTCTTGTCTGTTTGTTTGCTTAGGTTGGGTTTTTTCCTTTCTTCTGACACTAAAGAGGAATGGTTAAAACACAGGTAAAAAAAAATCCCATGCCACCAGAAACTACCGACTGTTTCATATCCTACTTCAGTCCCATAAATCTTACAGTTTTACTACATTGAAATGTTGCCTCCCCTCTTCTGGTTCAGTTTGTCAGGGCATAATTAGCCAGGTGCAAAGAGACCCTGCTAGCAGAACATACAGAGCTTAAGAATATAAAACAATTATTAGCTGTCTACCATGCACATAAGATAGCTAGGATTTAATAGACTATTAGACTGAGCATTCATGTATTTGCCTCCCCTGATAAGGTACCCAAAGACCATTTCTTGGCCAGGCAGGCATCACTTGGAGGGAAGCCCCCACAGCTCCCTGAAATGATTCTTCACTGTTGTTGGGTTGCCATCCTCCCCTATAGAGATATCAGTGGTGACACTGATGACTTAGGCCTGGAAACCCAGCAAACGCCCAGCTAGACCCCAACTAGCACCCCATTCTGTTTTGTTTTTCCTTTAGGATTATATATTTTTCCACACGGGTGCTTCTTGTCTTGAATCCTTGAGCTAATGACAATCCCTCTCTCAACACTCCTACCCCTATCCATAATTTTACCTTTCTTATCCTTCTGTGCTCTTTCCCACTGCTTGCTTTCAGATCTTTCCAATTGTCTCGGAAGTTGGAGCAAATGTTATGCTGCTGAGCTACATTCGAACTGGTCCTTGGACCCTCAGCTTTCAGGCCACTGAGCCTCAGGAGCAGGGGGTTTACAGCAGGTCTTGCAGAGAGAGAGGGTTACTATGATGGCCAGGAAATAGAAAACATCCACCCTGTTAGGCAGTAGGTAGTATATGTACCTATGCATGCATGTTTGTATTTATGTAAAGTAGATACTATGGTATTCCCTCAGGGAAAGACTGAACTTACTCTGACTGAGATAGACAAGTTTCCCTGTTTCTTGTGTGAATGGCAAGTGGTGATAGCACCAAGCCTCCACCTTATGAAAGCTTCAGTGCTGCAGGTGTATGTTAGATCTTATCACAATACCTCTACTAGATTGTGTACCACTGCTCTGAGAGAGACTGCCTTCAGCACAGCTGAATCTAGGGAAGTCTAAGGTGAAGGAAACACTCTGGAAAAATTTAGCAGATCAGTGTCCTAATTTTTCATTCATATCAACTGCTTTCCTACTGTTAGCACATATCTGAGACTTTGAAAAAAAATCATAACTGAACAGCAGGCACCCAACTTAGATACCAGAGTATGATAGGATCCTCTAGAGGATGATTCAGAACATCTGTCTAAATTAGCAATCATTAAATATAAATGCTACTTTTTAATATTTTTCATGCTTTGGATGGAATTTCTAACGATTTTAAACCAGCAAAGACTTGAGCTGCATACCAACTTTCACCTGCAGATGATCACATTCATATTCAAATTTTACCATGTGTTTTACTCTTTTATTATCTTACCTTAGTCTGAGATTCAACAACTGCAGTAAGGGTTTTTAGATAGCTTTCTTGGTTTTGGTGAGGGAGGGAAGAGGACCAAAAGGGAAGAGGATTTTGTAGACATCAGCTGGAGTTATGTAGGTTCTACAGGTAAATCTGACATGTGGTATATTCATCCACCTGAAGATATATTTATAATCTTATAACTCTTCTCCATTTTCTCACGTCAGTTGAGTTACTCCCTTTTCTTTAACACTAGAAATGACAAATGAATCTAATACTGTTAGTAACTTTGGCATTGCTTTCCTTCACAATCATCACATCCATGCACATGAAAATAATGAACAAAACCAGCTCATTTTAAAAGTCTAAAAAGTTTACTGATTCATGAAATCCCAGATACATTAGTATCTAGAAATGCCTCTAGAAGATTGTTGTGTAATCTTCTGTTTCAATGCTATTTGAAAGGCATTCCCATGCTTTTTGTGTTTCTATTCACATTATCTTAAAAAAAAAAAAAAAAAAAAAACATCTACCAATCACAGAAATCAGGGCAGTCCCCAACGTCCTAAATACATTTTTTGGTCCTTTTGGGAGCCTCCCAAAAACCTCAGAACACAAAGTAAAATCAATAGTCAGGATACTCCTCTCTAGATTCACTCAAATATTATTTTATGAGCCTCTGTGAAGAAAACAGGTGAATTTCTTTCAACTTTTTTCATTCCCCTATTTGACAGTCTTGCATATTAGTTCAGTGAATATCAAGTTAGATGTATGCTCTTTGACAGATTTGGCAGTTGCTTAATATGAAGATGCAGTATCACAAGATATAGACTAACTGAAGGACATCATACACAATAACTTTTAGTCACTTCATAGTACTTCTGGAAATCTGGGTAAACAGTTTTCTATTCTGTTACATTCATTTACAACAGTTAAGTAAAGCAATGTCTTCTTTGATTATCTCAAGAATGGAGTTTTGAAAGATGGTGTGAATTTAATTGTAAATTGTTTCAGCTTCGTAATTTATTCCTGTTTAGAGAGATTTTTTCCTTGCAAATTTGAAGTATGATTCTTTGAGATATATACTGCTTCCTTTCAAACAACACAAGCAATACTGAGGCAAAATATGTCTGTTATAAATGGAAAAAGTAAATATATTTTTAAATCTAAATGAGACTATTCATTGTTTTCCAGTCACAAATCCTTGAGTAAGAACTAAAAATCTATATTACACTCCTGATTGATAGATTTTTATATGTGAAGCTCTGTTTTGTCTGACAAATCTAAATTTCTGGCAACCATATATGTCATTAAGGGTCTACAGTGTATACACAGTAATATTTCTCCATCAGTACTAACACTGTTTTAGATACTTCTTCCAGTGCTGGTTCAGCTGGCAGCTTTAGTGAACAAGGGTATTGTTTGAATAAATATTTTAAATATTATATTGAAAATTTCTGCTCTGATCATGGCAGTATTTTGTATTACTAAGAAATTTCCCAAGAGGATCTATGTTCTAAGAATGAAAATCACTCTTCACTTCCCCCAGCTTCCAGAAGATTAAGGAAAGGAGAAAATGGGATTCACACACAGCTTAATTCAAGTACTGGCAACAAAATTTTAGTAGAGATTTTCTTTTTTTGATACTACAGTTCATATTGTTGCTACATATATTGTACATACATGTACATATATTGAGAGAGAGAGAGAGAGAGAGTATATATTTTGATGCTGCAGTACATTTTTCACATCTGTATTTTCATATACCTCCCATAAGGGATTTAAAAGCCCTTTTTCACATTTGTAGTGCTTTTCTTTTCCCACTACTCTAATCTTATCACACGTTCACTAATCTCCTCTACTCCATTTTTATTGTGCATGTGTTCCCCTATGTGATCCCTGCCCATTCATAACACTCCTGTAAGGTATAAATGGCATCAGACATAAAGGCCACAGAAGGCAGTGGAGCTAGCAGTCATTTTTTTAGCAGTTCATCCAGAATTTCTGATTTCTAGTATTCTAATATGTCTTTAAGTTGTTGGTGTTTTTTACATAGTTGTTCATATGCTTTGTATTTTTAATTCCCAATTTTATCTGATTTTAGTGGATAAATGAAGAGGAGAAAGATAACATCTTTTTTTTTTCTTTTGGAAATAGAACAAGTGAGTCACAAGTAACAGGACAAAGAGTCCTGTCCTGGTTTCGGCTGGGATAGAGTTAATTTCTTCCTAGTAGCTAGTATAGTGTTCTGTTTTGGATCTAGTATGAGAATAATGTTGATAACACACTGATGGTTTTAGTTGTAGCTAAGTAGTGTTTATACTAAGTCAAGGATTTTTCAGCTTCTCATGCCCAGCCAGCAAGAAGGCTGGAGGGGCACAAGAAGTTGGGAGGGGACACAGCCAGGACAGCTGACCCAAACTGGCCAAAGGAATATTCCATACCATATGATGTCATGTTCAGTATGTAAACTGGGCAGAAAGCTGGCCAGGGGCCACTGCTCGGGAACTGACTGGGCATCACTTGTGCATTGCATTGTGCATCACTTGTTTTGTATATTCTCTTATCATTATTATTATTTTCCCTTCCTTTTCTGTCCTATTAAACTGTCTTTATCTCAACCTATGAGTTTTACTTTTTTTCCAATTCTCTCCTTCATCCTGCTGGGGCAGGGAGTGAGCGAGCAGCTGTGTGGTGCTTAGTTGCCAGCTGGGGTTAAACCATGACAAGTCCGTAAGTGTTAACTTCTAAAAAGTGGCACAAGGTGTAAAAATATGGTAGGTATCTTCCAAAAGCAGGACATTATTTCTGAATTTTTACAATAATTTTGTGATTTTCAGTAGTTGAACACTGTCTAGAAGATCAAATACAAACCTTAGATTTTTTTTCATTTATTTATAAAGTCCTTTTTTTGAAAAATATGCAAAGATAATAGTATCTTAGGTAGTCAAAAAAACAAATTTACAAAGTAAAAAGTCTTGCAAATACATGTAATGTAAAAAACAGTTGAGAATTTTCAGAACTAAGAAACTCTGCAATTGATTCATAATTACAGGCTTTCACAGAACTTAATATGACATTATTTTCAGTTTCATCCCAACTTTGTTGTTACTTCATTTCAACTCATTCAAGTGGAATGTTTGCTACATCTCTTAATATACACATATCACTGGTACACATGTACAATCAGTTAGCAAACTTGATGTCTGTGTAAAATAATCCTGTTCTGTATTCATTGCATGCGTATTTATAACCAAAAATTGGAACTGCGAAAAAAGATTTCACAGTGCTGCAAAGGGGCATCATAAATTATTTACAGTAAATCAAATTTTATAACCCTCCTCAATCTTTCATAAACTGTATCTTCCTATTTTATTTGATATTTTATCCAGAGACTTGAAGCAGCATAAGTCAGGGAAATCTCTTAAATTCCTGAAAGATTTGTAAGAGTACATGAAGAGTTCTTATAGTAGCTTTTGCATTTGATGTAGCTGTAAGACTATTGATATCCTATAAGCATTTAATATTTAAGAGGAAAGGAGCTAGATTTTCTAAAATGTTCAACACCCTGAGCCTCCTTTTATTTTGAATTAAGGCTACTGGAAGTTGTTAGGAAATGTTAAAAACTTTTCTTAAACTCATTCATTGACTTGGGCTTATCATCCTCACTGTTTCTGCATACATAGAGCCAAATATATAATAGCACTTGAAATGTGTAAGAGTCAAAATGTAGGTCACAGTCAAGGAATGAGAATGTTTCCTCAAAAGTGCTTCTGGACACTGGAAAACAGAAAAATTCAGAGAGGAAATCTGAGAACAATTAAAATCCTTGAACATCATCTTTGCAATGAAGCACCTAGAGAGCTTTATTTATGGAGATAACTTAAGGGAACACTAAGATGTGACTTCATTGTGACTGCAGGTGTAGCTAAGAGGTTTGTTTGTTTGTTAGGTTTGACAGACAAAGGAAAATGCACTTCCTGGAAGGAGAACTTATGTTTAAGGAAGTAGGAAATAAGTTGTCTGGGCTTAAAATGATGTTCTGTTAGGACATATGTGGTTTCTTCATCGCCTAAAATTACTGGAACAGGCTCCCCAGGGAAGTGGTCATGGCACCAAGACTGCCAGAATTCAAGGAGCATCTGGACAACACTCTTAGTCATATGGTTTGGTGTTAGGTACCCCTGCGAGGAGCAGGGAGTTGGACTCGATGATCCTTTTGGATCACTTCCAACTTGAGATATTCTATGATTCTATAACTCAAAATTATGATCTCCGAGTTATAAATATCCTCAAAAAACCCCCATGCATTTATACTGTCATCAGAAAAAGGGAATATAAAGAAGCCGTAGGAAACAGGGGCCTTAGAGCCAAGTATTTTATTGAGACAAGAGCATGAAGAAGCAATCATTTCCTTCTATCTCTGACTGAGAGCTGTAAGAGACTATTTTCAAGAAGGATCCTTCATATGTTTTCATCTTCATATACCTCCAAGTTCTTCCTTGCTCAGAGCCAATTAAGCTTCCCACTTAACAAGGCACATCCTGGAGTTATTGTATCTGTAATGATTCCCATGGTTTTCTGAAGAGAATTTAATGCAGAGAATTACAGGGTAATTGTGGCGTTACCTTCCACCACATTTAAAGCCTGAATTATGTTTTTTATTTGTTTAAATCTGTTTTTCCAAGTATATATAAGCATAGTCTTTCAGGAAATACAAAACAATGTGAGAATTAAGAAAAAATGTTTTCAATCATATCGTTTTTATTATCTCTTATTTGCAATTGAAATATCTTTTTTAATGAGAAAAGAAAGCATTCATGTAATATGTCAATCACTGGGACCTGTAATGTCTTGATAGCTCTTGAAATTAATAACACATGAAATGTGTTACACATGACACACATGGCCAAGCATTCAACTGAGCAAAATACTCGTCATGTAAAGTTAGTAAGAATTTGTGTAATGTAATGAAAATCAGACTATGTTTGTCTGTATTCACGCTTTCAATATTTAGTTATTTATGAAACAGAGTCAATTTTATGTAATGTTCTATGAATGCTTGAGTTTCAGTTTTCGATAGATGTCTAATTTTACTTTTTTTAATGAAACCTGAAACTTTAATTTCTCTTTTTCTCATTTTTTAACAGTATTTGAAGATGATGACAATCTCACATACTGTAACATATAAGATTGTGAAATAATACGGGACAATTCTAAATTATTTTGCAAAAATTTTGGTGACTTTAGAAATATTGGATGATACAATGTCCTAACTGCTGATACAGAAACATTTTCTCTTCTGGTAATACAAATATTACATTAATCATGCTCTTACTGAAACGAATGGTTACTTTTTCATTGATCACAACAAAAGAACTATTGGACCTTTATCAAAAAATTGTTGGAAATGATTGAAATGCTTATCATATGAAATACCACCTAAGGACATAATGTGCATTTTTTTAAATTAATAACTTTATGCTTCTCATTCTCCCTGAAATATACAGGACAAAGATGAATTCTATGAGAAATTGCAGTATATGGGACATTGACAATGTGTTTGTATCCCCTCACAGAGGAAGCATTTTGGGGTCATACAAAATCTAGAAAACATCAACTGATGCTTAAATATTTGAATATTAGTATAAAGTAAAGCCACTAGAACGAAAAGGATTTTAAAATAAGGTTTCAGATTAAAAATGGAACTGTAGCCTTGTTTATGCAATATTATTAAATAAATTAACGAATTACATAGATTGTAATTGATAAGCATTAATGAATTGACACTTATGTGTGATATAGATTTTAAAGGTACCCAACATCATTGATCTTATCATATAAGAAATTGACAAAAATATTAATGTTACATTGCAATTCTGTTGTGATTAACTTTTTTAAAAAATTTAATTGGCAAAATTAAGAATAGATGCCTGCAGTATTATGGCTCAGAACTACACCTCCAGTGTAGGACTATTATTTAGAATTAATAAAAGTGGTTATGGAAGAAGAAATTAGCACTAAAACACTGTAATACGACATGTGGGAAATAAACTTCATCTGAACAGATATAGCTAAGTAGTGCAATTGCAATGGACATATAAATACATATACAAGTGTGTTCGTGTAAGTATTACTCATTTGTTACAGTATTTAAGCCAAACTTGAAAATTCCTCAGAGTGAATTACTGGGTTGGCAACAGTTTGTAAACTCTTTCTAGCATTTAATATTGCAAATTAACCTTTTTTTAATGGAACTCAATCAAAAAGATGCCAAGAGTTTTTTAAAATTCAGGAGCTGGAGGAACTCTTCACTTGCCAGGAGGCACCAAACATAATACGTGGGATGGAAATCCTCAATATTTGTGAAGATAACACTAATAAACTTTGATTGTTTTATGGATCTTTTTTTCAAGTTTTCTTTCAAATGTTATCATAGCATAACATGCTACAGTAGGGTCAGATGGTTTATTTTTTCTTCCCTGTTTTTATTAGTCTTTTTTCACTTCTTTTTTTCATAGGTCAGTATTATTCTTAAAAAATGAAAACAAAATAATTGTGAAGCGCTCCCAACAACTAGATTATAGTGGAGTTATTTAAAGGCTTTTTTTCATGTACCATTTTTGTGCTTTCTAAGGATGGCTTTATCTTCCTGAGCAATCTAATCCATTCAGGTCAGCATACCCCATAGGGAATACTCACTTAAGATACTCCATAAATGACACTTTGCATTTTATAGTTCTGATTCCTGGCAATCTCTATGTTTGCACATACACATCTGTACCCTCATGAACAAGTTCTGATACCCTCTTTGTTCTCAGAGAAAGTGATTATCAAACTCTCTGCTGATCATTATCTGTTGTTCATACAACTATCATGAATCATAAAATCATAGAAACATAGAATAATTTAGGTTGGAAAAGACCTTTAAGGTCATTGAGTCCAACCGTAAACCTAACACTACCAAGTCCACCACTAAACCATGTCCCTAAGCGCCCCATCTACACGTCTTTTAAATATCTCCAGGGATGGTGACTCAACCACTTCCCTGGGCAGCCTGTTCTAATGCTTGACAACTCCTTCGGTGAAGAAATTTTTCCTAATATCCAATCTAAACCTCCCCTGGCGCAACTTGAGGCCATTTCCTCTTGTCCTATCACTTGTTACTTGGGAGAAGAGACTGACACCCTGTGAGGGACTGAAAGAGTTAATGTCTGTCAATGTCTCAAACCTTGTAGCAACCAAGGCACAGTCTGCATAACAAAGAGGGACATTAGCAAGAAGATGGCTGGCATGGGCACAGGGGGTGTGCCGGAGGGTATGCAGTTCCCTGTTCTGGCAGAACCAGCCTGGTAACCCACCACATATGGCCAGAGGCCACACAAAGCTTATCTGAGGAGGGGGCTTGTAGCTCCTTAGCAAGTCCCTAAGACCACCACCCCAATAAGCCGCACATGCTCAGTAGATAAACCCTCTGGAACACTACATATATGTTGAGAACTGTCTCGAATGAACCCATATAAGTCTTCAAGAGGTGTGACTGTGGACGGAGCTTTAGACTATAAAAGACACAATTGCAAAGAGCCACGTTGTGCGCGCGCCCATCACCGGAGGATTGCCGGGCTCGTCGCTGACGCCGCGGGATCCAAGGGTGGTGACTATTTCTTCTCATCCTCTTTTTTTTCTTCCTCTCTTTTCCCTCCTCTTGTGAACGTTTTGCTGCCGCCCACGTGCCCACCGTTACGCCTTCCGCAGTTTGGATTGTTCGAATAAAGCATTCAAAGTGATCGTTTGGTGTCGTTTCACCTTAATTTAGCCTGGGGGGATCCCAGAACTTCTACGACCCTCTGGTCTGTCCGGTCCGGGTCGTAACAAATTTGGCGTAGTCGTCAGGATCCCCTCATTGGTGCTAAAGCGATCACTGGGTCTCGGCTTTTACCAAAGCCCCTCTCTGAGAGGAGTCATACACCGGGGGAGACAGTCCTCTGAGGACTAGTACGGGATCTGGTCCCTGTAATTGTATACTCATAATGGCCTCCCTGGGAGGACCGACTGTAGATTGTACCCCTCTCCTGGAGAGGTTAGAGGGCTGTAACGCCCGACCTTCTCTCTCTGGTATGAGTTGGGCCCATAATAATCGGAACGATCCACAAGCGGTAGCCGACAGAATTTCCAGCTTGGCTAATGAACGAAAACTGAAACAAGGGAAGGGGAAGGCAGTAGTTTGTGCGGTTTTAGGAGCAGCTCTGGTGGCAGCACAACGGAATAAACACATGGCCCAACACGTGGAAGAGGAGACAATAAAATCCCTTCAAGATCTGGTGGGGGCTCTGCAGGAGCAATTAGGAAATGAGACAAGACATCTCTCTGATCAGCTTACCGCCGAGCGGGTGACTAACCAACGGCTACACACCGCTTTGACGGAAGCTTTGGAGCGGGAGCGAATATTGCGGGAACAATTAGATAAAATCCGCTCCCCAACTGGTGTAGAAAATTCGGATGCCGATTCTGACGAGGCGAAAAATCCAAAATCGTTATACCCTCTTAAAAACCTAGATTCTATAAGAGAAATATTTTCTCTTGGCGGGGAGGGAGCTGTAATGCGACCTTTGATTAAAACAGACTGTGAATGGTGGTCAAGGGGGGCCCAACAAGTTACCACTCGTATCATTCCCTGTTCTCCCACTGATTTGGGTAAAATTCAGGAGAAATATTCCCGGGGCCCCCGAGAAACTGAAACTGAGTATGTGTGGAGAGTGTCTCTTACCGGGGGTGACCGTATCTTGCTGAGTGAGGACGAGGCGAGAGGATATTGGGGTCCGGGAGTTTCTCTAACCACAAATGACAATAGAGAACCCTGGTCCCTGACCCAAAGAGTGGCATACTGGGCGGGTGGATTGGATCCCATGGAAAGGGGAGACCCCTTCTCGATTAAAACGCCTACGGCGGGGCACATTTTAGAGAGTGTACAGAAAACTGCGTGTTTCCAGTTGATGCATGACCGGTTATTGGTTCCGCAACAGCCCTCTCCCATGCAATATGTGGCAGACCCCGACAGGTTGCATCCCCTTATAAGAGGATTACCTGATGCTTTGAAATTATATGCGGTGCAACTACAAGATCGGTTGAGGGCGCCCTGACCCCGGAGGAGGGGAGGCCCCCCGGAGACGACGTGGGGAGAGGTGGCACAAGAATTGATTAATTACGGGAGACGGATGGGATTTACCGGCCAGGGAGAGACAAAATCCAAGGCGGGCCTTAGGAGGGTGGAAGGCAATGCGGCAATAAAAGCTGCACCCCCGAGGCCGACGCGGCCCCGATAGTAAAAGATATGCGTTATGGACAAAAGGCATCTCAAAGGAGATTCCCAGGGAGGTGATGGATGGGTTACCCACCCCCAATCTGGAAAGTTTGGTGAAAGGCTGGGACAAAATAAAGGAAACCCCATTTCCGTCGAACCCCAAGCATTTTGTCCTCCCATCCCGGGAACCTGAAACAATAATCCCGTCCGCCTCCCGGGAGACTGCAATGATCGATCTGAGCGTCTCGGAGTCGGGAAACCCCCCTCCGCTGTCCCCAGTCGGTGAGCCGGGGGATGGCCGGTGGATCTATTTAAGGAGGCTCACAGAAAACGACAAAGGGGACTTGTTAATTACCTTTCCCCTGGGTCCCTTTAAAACTCCAGTCACCTTTTTAGTAGATACCGGAGCCCAGATGTCGGCTCTCCGGGAGGATGTGGCTAACCGCTACGGGATAGTGGCGGATAAAAAGCGAATTTGGGTTTGGAAATTCCAGACCCCAACCGACTGCTCGAGTAAAATGCTGGTTGCCTGGGGACGAATCCCTGATAGAGGTTTTGATGATACTGGGGAGGTTGCCGATTGTCGCAGAAACGCTAGAGGGATAGCAATGTATTTTGAAAGTCAGTTTTCTTTAATGCTATCAATATCTAGTGGTCAAATTCAACAGGAATGTTATGTTGTACTGAGGTATAATGGCCGGATGAAACAGGAATATTAGGTCGTAACACTGCGACGAACACAACTTGTTTACAGGTTCAGGATGGCAGTTGGGAACTAGTACTACACGAACTGTAACCAAATCTAAGCTTAGAATGATGACTCAAAATGCGCAGTCACTCACCGATAAGGCGAGGCTCTCACCCTGCAGGAGTTTCCATGGGCGCCGTCCCAACCCACGGGGAGAGTCCCCGCTGCTCCGAGGAGGACTGGCTCCATGTGCCCTGCGGCGGGGCTCCATTTATACCCGAGGTCGGATTGGGGCTCGTGGTCATATATGGTCAGTGGTCTGGAAACTTCTCTCAACCGAGGGGTTTCACTGGTTGAGGTGTTTTTGGTGGGCTCGGGTAGCTGGGGCGCGTGGCTTGGGGCACAGTGTGTATGTGACTCCAGTTGCTGCCTTGCTGCCCAGCTCGACCTCCAAACCGCGGCTTCTAGTTTAACTGTTTCCTTCCTGTGCTTGAGAAGTTTCGGCCTTTATCGGGGCAGGTGCACCTGCCACACTCCACCCCTGTACGATCCGACTGGTTTCTTTGGAGTGGTGGTGCAGTCACCTCTTGCCTCCAAAGTTAAAAGGGAGCGCAGTTTTGGTGAGGA
Organism: Gymnogyps californianus; assembly: GCF_018139145.2. Lineage (NCBI taxonomy): Eukaryota > Metazoa > Chordata > Aves > Accipitriformes > Cathartidae > Gymnogyps > Gymnogyps californianus. Next base: position 39,297,713 of record NC_059471.1, read on the forward strand.
TTGATGCTCATTGTGAATCATCACTTCGTCGGCTATTTTACAATTATAACGGAACATCTATTGGGGCATCTGCTATTTCGGTTAGTTCTAAAGGAGCATTTTTAACAATGGAGACAGACCGCATTAACATATGCTTAACACAGCTTATTACAATACAAATGGCAATAATTATGATCACAATCATTATCAGGGATTGCAAAAGACTGGTTAACCATCCCAATAGGGAAAACCCAAATGCGTTGAAAACCTTTCGCAACCAGTTGATGTTTAATGCGGCAGCAATTGCCTCTGAGTCCTTTGCCACTTTCCTCATTTTGTCAATTTGGGTTCAGAGGGGTACGGATACATTTGGGATATAAATGCAGCAGTTGTCTGCTGATAAATTCAGCATTCCACACATGCCTTGTTCCTTTAGCAGCATCAGGTCTAATACCGCTCGGTGTTGGGCAGTCATTTTGCTGGTGTGTTGTAATTGCTCATTCAAGAGTTCTAAGCATACGCGCAAATCCCACTATCAGTTGAGCCACCACATTGCCGTCCAGATTCTTGTTGTCCATGCCCACTGTTGTCGCTGCTATCAGCAGGAGTGTCCAAATGGTTTGCTGTCGCATGGTCCTGCAAGAGAACACAAAATGCACCTCGGGCCTTCGGACCGGGTCTCAGAAATCAGGAATTCTCCATCGAGCACTTACGTGATGTCCTTTCCCATTCCTATCTAAGGCCTCCCAGGCATGCAAGCCTCTGGGCTTTGCCAGGGTCATAGGTACAATGCCAACAGAGGGCAGTTTTACCATGATGGGTTGGCCTGCATGTATTTCTGTTGGAAGCCGACTCTGATTGTCAGGTAAGGTGATGTCGCTTGTTAATAGTTCAGTAGGGCAAAAGGCTTGAATTTTTGGGTTTCCATAACTTCCCCAGCGGTTGTTAACAATGAAGACCGCTTGTGGTAATCGTGCATCCCAGTTATGACGTGACACGTCAGCATGTTTCTTAATTAAACCATTGGTGCGTTTGACCATATTGTTAGCTTGGGGATAATATGGTGTGTGAAGCACCCATCTGATACCTTCTCCTCATGCCCAGTCCTTTACCATAGTGGCCGTAAAGTGTGACCCGTTGTCGCTTTGGATGCATTCAGGGAAGGGTAAAACACTAAACCATTCTTTCAGGACTCGGTCTGTTTGTTCCCCGGTAGCGGCATTAACTGCTGTAGCCATAGTCAATCCCGATACCACCTCTACTCCTACCAAGATGTATCTTTTCCCATGGGACGGTTTCAAGGGCCCAATATAGTCGACTTGCCAGGTGCTCCAAAGGGCCTTTCCTTGCCTAATATGTTGGGGAGGAGCCTAGTTTGGGTGGTTGGCTTTAAGTCTTATTTGACATTGTGGGCAAGCAGTAATGGTTGCGTCACATGCTTTCATTGATACTGGCCAGCCTCAGGATTGGCATTCATAGTACAGGTCTGCTTTGCCTGAGTGGCCTCACTTAATGTGTGACCACTCGACTGAGCAATCCCAGTCTCCCTTTTCGCAAGCAGCTACTCTGATTCGCGCCAAATAGTCTACTTGCTGATTCCATTTAGTGGCGGGGGTCTCATCCCGCGCGTGGCCTTTCACCCACCCTATTTTTAAGGGTTGTGATCTTCCTATTTCCAATAGACACTGCCAGTCCTCCGCTCTCCACACCTTAATATGGCCTATTTCCCACTTGTTAGATTCCCAGTGGCATATCCACTCAGTAGTGCCCTTATAGGCTGCATAAAAATCAGTATAAATAGTAGTGGCACCGTTTTTGGCAGCTAGTAGGAGGGCTCGTAGCTCTCCGACTTGCGCACTGCCTTCTCCCTCTTCCTGAACAGTCTTCCAGGTACCAATTTCTAGTGCTACTGCTTTGTATTGCCATTTTAACCCTGTCCACCTGGCAGATGCATTAGTGAACCACAGCCCCTCTGTTTCTGAGTCAGTTGTGAGTTCAGGTGCCTCGTCAATAGGGGAGGGCTTACAGGATTGGTTTAATAGGGCTGGATCTGGGTTTATGGGTTGCTGCAGTTTGGACACTTTGGCTGGGCCCTCCTTCAGGGGTAGTAGCTGGCTAACACCCTCTACATATGCATACCACTTCCGAACTGTGGCCTTTTGGGCTACACCCTCGGGGGGGGGGTGATCCACTGAGGATCGAATTTAAAAGGGGAAAAGGGCCTTGCACTACAACATCCTGCAAGGTACGCAATTTTTCTGCCTCTTTAATTGCCCTGGTAGGGAGAGAACTCCCTTCTCCCAGTCTGAGTATCGCAGCTCGGTCTCCTTAAATGACGTGGAGGAGAACAATAATGGTCTAGCTGGTCCTCGTGGTCCCTTTTGGAACACGTTGCAATATGAGGCGTGGGTGGCAAATCCCCATTACGCTCTCGGTGGGTCTTGTGGATGTAGGGGGCCTAATCTTTGGTGGGTTTTAAGCTCGTCCTTTAAAATGTTAAGGGCTTCAGTGTGCTGTGAGGTCCAGTTCCATTCCCTGCCTTTCCGCAGCAAGTTATAGAGTGGGCAGGCGATTACCGAAAACCCCGGTATATGTTTCCTCCAATAACCCAGTGTCCCTAGTAATTGTTGTAACTCTGTTTTGTTGTTTGGGATTAGTCCCTTTTCTATGGCGGATAAAATGTCATTGGGCACTGCTACCACTCCAGCTATCCACCAAGCTCCCAGGAATTTAATTTCCTGTCCAGGACCTTGACATTTGGAAGGCGGCACATCCAGCCCATTCTTGGTTAACAAATCCCATATGGCTTCGGCTGTTTGTCTCACCTGTTCTCTCTCATCCCCACCAATCAAGATGTCGTCTATGTATTGATAGATGTGGATGCCCGCTGGCACTTCTATTGTATTAAGGAGTTTAGCCAGGGCATTGTGGGCGATGGTGGGAGAGTGTTTGTATCCCTGTGGGAGGTGGTTGAAGGTGTATTGTGTCCCCTCCCAGGTGAAGGCAAACTGGGGCTTGTCCTCTTCCCTTAGGGGAACCATGAAAAACATATCTTTTATATCTAGGGTAGCCATCCAGGGCTGGGCAGCAGCTTGTATTGTGGTCACTATGGAGGCTATGCTTGGGACGGCGGCAGTCAATGCCAGAGTATTATTATTCAGTTTCCAGTAATCAATAGTTAAGCGCCACCGTCCATCGGGTTTGCGGACTGGCTAAACCAGGGAGTTATAGGGAGAGTGGGTTCGGCTTACAATTTGCCTTCTCTCAAGATCATCAAGTAGTTCTGTAATACCCTGTCTTGCTGCACTGGGCAGAGGGTATTGAGGAATGCAAGTTAATTTGGAGTGTGGTAGTGCGGGAGCGGTTTGCAGAACTCTTACATCCGTGGCTTCTGCCTCTCTGCTTCCAAAACTCCATACCCTGCCACCAGGCAGGCACCACTGTCTACCTGCTAGCACATCAAATCCCAATATATTTCCCTTATAAGGACTCAAAGCCACTTCCACAGCCGTCATTCTCTTTTCCCCAGGTAGCCAGAGTTGAGTTCGAGCCATGGGACATTTCTCTGCCACCCCTGTCACACCTAATATGTTTATAGTCTTTCTCGATGGTTTGATTCCTAGCTCATCAGCTTGTTGTCGGTTCAGAATGCTAATTTGGGCCCCTGTATCAATTAAAATTCTAAACTTATTCGCCTTGGGCCCACGGGGATATGTATGTAAGGTTCCTTATCAGCAGACCATTGGCAGGAATTTACCATGCGGAGTGGGCGGCCCGAATCCCAAACCGCAGCCTCTAGTTTTTTAGTTTGTTTAGTTCCTCTTGCAGAGGTGCAAAAGGGTTGGCCGCCGCATGGTGGTGAGGAGGGGCGGTCACCTCTTTGCTTCCCGGGCCTTATCTTTCCCCTCCAGCAATGTCACTAGCCAGTGGATGTGGCTGGTGGGCTGCCCGTGCAGCATTGTTTGAGGTGCCCCTAGGGCTAATGCCTTTCGCCAGAGATCATTCCTCGTCATGGGCTTTCTCAGACTTCCTTT